>NC_089761.1:66723236-66815736 GCF_040412425.1 Macrobrachium rosenbergii
AGGAAAGATGCATTTTATGGAAAGCTGCAGGAAGGAATAGGAAGAGTTGCTAGCCATGATGTTTTGATTTGCATTGGAGACCTCAGTGCAATAATGGGCTGCTCGAATGAGGGATTTGAGGCTTGTATGGGTAAGATGGGTGTCGGTGGTAGGATGAGTGAAAATGGAGTAAGGTTTGGGAGTTTCTGCCTAGCAAATGACTTAGTCATTGGGGGCATACTTTTTCAACACCACAATATGCACAAGACGACATGGGTGTCACCATGTGGAAAATATAAAATCAGATTGATAATATTGCTGTTAGTAAAAGGCATAGAAGCTCTTTGCTAGATGTTCGTGTTAATCAGGGAGCAGACATTGGTAGTGATCATCGTCTCAGCGTTGCAAAAATAAGACTTAAACTAAAAAGTCAGAAGAAGGGAAAACCTGTTGTTGATAGATACGATATTGATAAGCTTAGAAGGGAAGGAGAGGAAAAGGAGGAATTTAGAATAGAATGCAGAAACAGGTTTTTGGTGTTGGAAACGTTGGAGGAGGGTGGGAGAAGTGTAGATGAGATGTCGTGGGATGTGAATAAAGCTTTGCATGAGGCTGCTGGTTGCATAATCGGAAGAAGACTCAGATGTGGATATCTGAGGAAACATGGGGTATGAAAAAAGAGAGGTGAAGCAAAATTGAGTAGTGAAATGCATTTTGTTAGTGATGAAGATTTTGAATTAGCAACAACTAAGTACTTGAGTTTGGATTAAAAATTTAAAAGACTAACTAAGAGAGATAAAAGATCTGTTAATGAAAAGGTTGTGGAAACTGAAAAATTAATTCACAAAAATGATGGTCAGAGTCAAAGGATAGCATATAAAGCAATTAAAGAGCTGACTGGCAGTGCTGGTAAGCGTATGGATGTACTAGTCAGGAATATGGAAGGTAATTTATTGACCAAAAACGTTTAATTAAGAAATAGATGGAAAGAACACTTTGAGACAGTTCTTAATAGACTAGTCCCTGCAGAATTGGATATACCGCCAGCTCAGGAAGATTTAAATATTGATGAAAGTGAGACCAGACTAGAAGTAGTTAAGGCAATAAAACAGTTAAAGAATTATAAGGCACCAGGAGAGGATGGTTTATTCCCGGAAATGTTTAAGGTGGAGGAGGATAGATTAGTATTTGTGAAGATATTATTCAATGAGACATGGGTAACAGGAATAATACCATTCGGTTGGAAGAATGGTGTGATCATTAAAGTTCCAAAGAAAGGAGATCTGAGTAGGTGTGGTAATTGGAGGGGAATCACTTTGTCACCTGTAGCCCTGTAATGTTGAATAGATTTGAGCCAGTGGTTAATGGTATTCTGGTTTTAGAAAGGGGCGGGGTTGCAGTGACCAGATCCTTATAGTTAGGTATTTAATGCAGTAAACAAATAAAATTAAAACTCCGTTGAGTCTTTGTTTTGTTGATTTTGAAAAGGCCTTCGATAGTATTTCGAGAAGGACTATGGGAAAAATCATGAAGCATTATGGAACACCGGAAAAGTTTGTGACGGTTATCATGAACATGCAGAGGGCACATCTTGTAAAGTGATGGTTGATGGGTGTTTGAGTGATCCTTTTGAAGTCAAGTCTGGTGTGATTCAGGGTGGCATTCTGTCTCCTCTGTTGTTTGTATTGGTCGTGGATTACGTTATGAGAAGGGTTAAAAGAGAAACGGATGCAGGTATACTCTGGGGAGAAAATGTGAAACTTCTTGACTTGGATTATGCTGAAGATATGGTTTTGATCTGCGAGGGACCAGAAAAGATGCAGAGAGTGTTGGATTGTCTAGTGAGTGAATGGCGAAAGGTTGGTTTGGTATTATGGAAAGATTAAAGAAGGCTCATCAGGCAATGGGAATGCTTAAAAATATTTGGAGTCATAGCAGTTTTTCTGTGCATACAAAAATCAAAATTTATAAGGTAATGGTTAGGAGTATTTTGATTTATGGGCATGAGTCATGGTACAGTACAGTGACTTCGGATAATAAATTCTTAGCATTTGAAAATAAGGTGCTCAGAAGAATATTAGGAATTAACTGGAGAGATAGGATATCAAATAAGAGAATTAGAGGAGTAACAGGGGTGCAGCCAGTAGGTGAGTATGTTAGATTCTCACGCTGGAAGTTGCTAGGTCATGTGTATAAAAGAGAGGGAATAGTACGAGATACACCAGAGTGGGTTGCCCTTGGTAGAAGAGGTAGAGGTAGGCCAAAGGACACGTGGTTAAGGACAATGAGGCGGGAAGCAGGAGACGAGTGTTGGGGAGAGCTTGAGGAGTTAGCCCAGGACAGAATGTGGTGGCGTGAGTTCATCGAGGCCCTATGCATCCCCATGGGTGCCACAGGAAATGATTGATGAACTTTTAGGGCATAGTTTTTCTCTTATACAATTTTCTTTAAAAGCAATTCTTTAGTGGCATCAGTAAGTTTCTTGCAGGTATCTTCTTACCGTCGGAAGTTTTTCCGATTCTCTTTTGTCAATTTCTTACATGTTAATTTGCAATTACAGAAAATAAGGTATAAAAATAAAATTTTATATAAAGTATTCAAAAGGTACAGATAAACTAATGTCTTGTATACATAAATGCGTATAATATTAAACTTGAGCACATGTGTGCATCCAAATACTCTACTCTAATTAAAGCTCGAGATTCGTGTTGGGCTGGACCTCAGCGACTTGAGCAAGCATGTTACTTGACCTTCGCTGGGCGGTCTCGTGTCCCCTAAGGGGCGCGATGTGCTCAGCAGTTGGGGGCGTGCTGTCTGGTCCCTGTTGGCTCACGCATTCCTTCTCCAGCAGGAGGGTAGTATATGAAACGACTCTTGTTGGATATTCGGGGTCGGTTTCTGGATAGCGATGCTTACCGCTTCGGCTATTAAGAGGCAACCATAGTTATCCTCGGTGGCCGGTAATAAAGTTACAGGAAAAAAGTCACAGGAAAAAATATCACAATTTTGGCTAGGAAAAAAGGTCACATTATTTGATGGTGGCAATTAAACCAGTTAAAGTAATAAAACAGAAAATATTGTGAATCCTTCCTAGAGAGTGACCCCCAAAGGTTTTCGGGGGCCATTATCTGGGACTAATATTTCTTGGGGTCATTATCTTTATGATATTCACTGTCTTTTGTTTATGTCTTTATAGTCATCCCTAACGGGCTTGTACTGAACACTCCGCAAAGGTGGTTACATACCCGGTTAAAACCCTTCGTGACTTTTTTTTCTGTGATTTTTTTATGTGACTTTTTTACCTGGATTTGTTACCCTCTCTGTGCAAGACCTGGGGGCCTTCTATTAGCTCTTGTAGGGATGGCTTCCTGTCTCACATTCTAATAATTCTTCTAGTGTCAGTTTACGGTCGTAGTCATCTCTGTAGCCTTGAAATACTGGCTCTTGGTTGCAGTGGGCTTGCGTAGAGTGGTAGTGGTGTGACCTATATGGTAACTATACTGAAGGCTTGACATGTTCCTTCAGCACATTTAAATTTGTATTCTGTACGGAGGACCTCGCTATTTCACATTAAGAGGGTGTTGAGTAGGTTCGGGCGGTAGCAGACTTGTAAGGAAATACTCTTGTCAGAATTTGCAGGTGTTGTACCTCTGGCAATTATCCTCATCACGGCCTTGACCTCATCCTTGAACTGGCTGTGTTATGCAGGTTTGAAATACATAATAATGTTTCCTTAGTCTCTCGCTGGGTGAGCGGGTTCCGTTCTCAGCTACCACTCTGTTGGTCGCGAGCTCGAATCTCCGACCGGCCAGTGAAGAACAAGAGGAATTTGTTTCTGGTGATAGAAAATCATTTCTCGCTATAATGTGGTTCGGATTCCACAGTAAGCTGTAGGTCCCGTTGCTAGGTAACCAATTGGTTCTTAGCCACGTAAAAATAAATCTAATCCTTCGGGCCAGCCCTAGGAGAGCTGTTAATCAGCTCAGTGGTCTGGTAAAACTAAGATATACTTATTCTCGGTGAGGTAGGCAGCGTCACTGGTGTGCTGGCATACATGTCTATCTGTTTTCGTGTGTAACCTTCTGTTAGATTGCTGCCATATCCGTTATTAGTTAGGAGCTGCCTAACGCATTCGAGCTCCGCATGAGTAGCTTTGCATGAGGAACAGTACGTAATTGCACGTCTCACGTACACGGCCACCACACAGCGTATGTAAGTGTCAGAACACTCCCCACGGGCGTTCAGGCACAGACCCACATTAGTTGCCTTTTTGTACATGGTAGTATTGTGTCCGTCTCCATTCTTCTCCATATTTACATCCAAGAAAAGAAGTCGGCCTTCGACACCATATTCAATAGTGAAGTTAAGGCTAGAGTTCCTCTTCAAGGCATACTGTAGGCATTCGGGTCGTTTTGGCCGTAAGCACGTTTACGTGCAAAATGGGCGTCGTGTTTAGTACCAGCCCCTTGGGGATGTACGTAAAACATGAAATAATACTGGTAAATACCATAAACATAACGGTAAATACCATAACCATAATGTCTTACATTGTTTTGGATGTTACGGCCTAAAGTGACTTACGGCCGAAACGACCAGGACCGTACTATAGGAGGGTGGCTTCTTCGTCAGTATTAATGGCAATGAAGATATCGTCTATATATCGGGCATGTATTGGCAAATAGGACGCCAACGGGGGATCCCATGGCGACACCATCTGCCTGTCGAAAGAGGTCACCCTTATGCGAGAGGATGGGGCCACCACTTAATTTGACCAGTATAGTTCTCACACAGACGTCCTGCTTTCAAAACTTACATGAAGTGAAGAATTACTGTAAACGTTCACTGGAATAAGTGTGTGTGAACACAAGGAAAATAAGAACTCATCCGAATTAAATACTGTCAACATCTGCAGCTGTTTCACCATCGATATGTGCAAATAATCATGTGATTATAGCAAACAAGCCTATTAAAAGCTCTTGACGTTCATTAATGAAGGAAAATCATATGATAGCTCAGTGAAACTGGCCAGGTAGAATAAATTATCACAAGCAGACCAAAGGAAGCCCAGTGGTCACTGCCCACTCCTTTTTTCTTTCTTCCTTTCTTTCTTTCTTTCTTTCTTTCTTTCTCTTGCTTGTCTTGTTTTCATGGATCCTCGGCATCAAGTTGTCCATCCATAGGGAATTTCTTTTTATTAAAGTTTCCGGTAGTTCAGAGATACCTTTGAGCTGACTTTTCCGAAAGAATCACTTTTTTTTTATCTTTTACATTACTAGAAATTGTGATTTTTAATGTTTAAGGATTGCAATAAATAAATCTGAGTAGTAGTACATATTCAAATTTCCTTGTTTTGTTTATAATTATTTTACCACGTATATAAACTTATGCATCTTGAAAGTGACACTCCTCTGTTTTCTGTAGGGCTCCTCTGGTGATGTATTTGTTTTGACGGCACCAAAATAATATCTTTCCGTTTCTAATATTTTAAAAGTCCCCTTCCAAGTCTCATAAATCCTCAAATTTCAGAGCTTTACCGATTATTTCCAAATAGGTTTTTTGTAAGGGTGTAAGACGTCTCAGAAACGTCTTTTGTATTTCTGCGTTGAACATATTTGAGCCCATTTGGTCAACTAGCGTCATGATCGCGGCAATGGTTAATGTATGTGTAGTTAAGTATAAGGATTTTGTTTGTTATCATACTTCCATAATAGCATGCGTATTTTCTTACTTCTACTGTTGTTGTCATTTTGAAACATATACTGTAACTCGAAAGTTATCAAGGAAAACGTTATATCATTTCTACGCATTTAATGATTCAATAGCTACGAAAGTTAAAAAAACAAATTTCAAGGCATCTTTGCTCCAATGTTTGAATTTCTCATTAACGTGTAAGTAACTTAACTAAGAACTGCCCTTAGCATGAGGCACGAAAAAGGAAAACCTCAGCCAAAGAACTAAAAATGGGTCTTGTCAGCAATGCTAGCGTGGTGATGTCGTCAGGGAAAGTGACTGACTGAGTGACCACTGGGGAAAATCGTAGCTGTACAGTTCACAGTTTTTCGTCTGCGTGCTGCTGAAGCACTGCTTCCCCACCTTTCTTTCGCTGAAGTCCACAAGCTCACGTGAGAGCCTCCCTGCTCAAAATAGTGTTCCGTTCCTCAGGTACAGTGGACCTTTAAAGGGAGGTAAGATCGAAGTTTCACATTTCTGCTATAAATAATAACTTAATAGTAACATAATTGTGTTCTGTCGCTTTTTAACCACAAACGTATTTTTTTATGTTGTTTATAGGGTTAAAAATTCGATCTCGTTACGTCTAAGAAGCGCCGGATTCCTGTGACCTTGACGGCACGTAATCACTTGCTGTGGCCTTGAATATAATTAAAGGGGTTCGACTACTGTACTGAAAATGTACTCTATATTAATATTAAAGATTATCTTTCACAGGCTCAAAATTAAATATCACTTATGTAGTGAGTGTTGTATGTATGAGTGAGAAAAAGACTGTAGGTCACTGAGACAGAACATTTAGTACCGTTCGTTAGTCTGGTGTATATCTGAAGAAGATTTTAATGAACTTGAATCTGCAGTATCAGAAAAGAACACTGATACGGATAAGACAGAGAGAACACGAGCAACGATGTTCGCCTGCACCACCTCATGGTAACGTCCATAACACACATAGAAAAGGATCGATAAATCACAAATGAAAGGACTGAATACTAACATGTTAAGAGTTCTAAATACTAATTACACCCCACAAGGACACGCGAATGTTTTTAGCAAAGTGCATACTCTCTCTCTCTCTCTCTCTCTCTCTCACACACACACACACACACACACACACACACGCACCCAACTGTACTTTAGTTTGGCTAATGTTTGGCCGAATGTTAACGCAGTACTTTATTCCTATTGAAAGGCACGCCAGTCATGTATATTGAACCAAATCGTTCACAAACCGTATGATTTTCTATATAGGTCCGTGAGTAATCACAAAGACGGGAAGCCTAAACTTTGCGGGCATTCCATGTAGGTTGACACGCGCAGTAGATCGATTGAGCTGCGTTTAGTATGCTTTTATTGCAAGGCAAGTTCAACAAGCTTAAAAAAACCTACTTTTTAACACAACCTTAGTATTGGATTAATACCGGAAAGATTTGCCGTTTCATAGCTTAAAGTGACAAAGCCGCCAGGAGCAAAATATCAGATATAAATTACCAACACTTCTTACGCAGATTTTCCAATGAACATTGGCCTTCTACCACATTGAACATGTCAACCATCAGTCAGGATTCCTGTACACGCCTGCTTGCTGATCATGATTTCTATTTATGAACAATCCCCGTTTTTATATATTCATGCTTCTGTATTAGAATATACGGTTTTTAACATGTAGAAAAATAAGATAAAGATTGTTAACCAAGGAGCGTAGTTGAAAATGCTTTAATGCAAGTTTGTACCGACAAGAATATCGTTGTGGTATTTCATAGATCACAGTGCCATGACTGATATCACCCAGCCACATGAACAGTTACATTCAAACTCTAATTTAGTGCGTTAGCTTCCCAGTTTGAATTTAAATTGAAATATTGAATTTCACACTGGAATTAGTTCTCTTGTCAACAGTGACGATTCCATGCAGGTTAGGTATTCATTTCTGTGTAGTCACGCGCATGCGCCCTACTTCCCTTTAACCCCTGAGAAGGTTTCGCAGTCCAAAATGTCTTCTGAGACCTAACTTGTTTTTCCTTTTCCCTATCCCTGTTTTGTACGGATCTGGGCTGGAAGAGGACACTGGGTGAATCGTGCTATATAAGATACATAAAACAGAAAATTAATCTTCCTTAGATGATACTTGGAGAACATTCTCGCAAGTTCTTAAGGTAAAACTTCCTCGGTCGGATGAATATGAAGGCAAAGCACATTAAACGTAAATGAAATAAGGTAAAATAAAATTTAAACTATAGCACATTAAAACATTACGTACAATAAAAGTAGAGCTATGGAAACGAAAACCATCCTATGACAATAAATGCCCAATGCAAGTTTTGTGTCCTGACGGAAGAGTGAGTTAATGCCCCGTTTATCAGTTTGATTCTTCTTAGTTCTAGTCACTCCCAGGATCCTGGGCCTGGTCACTACCTAGATGGATGACCACTGACGAAAGCGAGATGCCTGTGGAACACGCGACGGACCTCAGGAGCATGTTGGGAAGGCCAGGAGTCGTAATGGGGCCATAAAAGCCAACGTAATGACTGGCAAAGAAACGCAAGTGAAAATGAAATTGAGAATAAATATGCACTGAAATACGGTCAAGATATAAATAAACTAAGACTAGAATATTATTACGAGTTGTTCAAGACAAACTGATGTATTTGAACGCTGAACATTGAAAATTATAATATAAATATACCTGTCAACATGATTACGGAGTTACCGTGTTCTAGCTCCAAGCAAGCGAAGCGGCGTTACAATGTGCCTGTCTTTTTTTCGATGCTGTCTGTTTTAGGGAGCGTTAGAGATGGACATTGGGGAATTCGTTCCTACTGGTGTTATTAGAGAAGGATTGAACCCAACAGGAAAGTTTAGGGTATCACTTATTATTTACAAGGCTTTTCTAAACACCCCAGTTATTAGCCGATGATAAAGTTCAGTGGCCAACCGAGTATCCATGATCCTTCTAACTGCCGAATATAAGGTTTTAGTTATATCCCTAAAAACTTCCTTTTCCTCCCCTGATTTTAATATTGTCACGTTAGAACTATTTAAAGTAAACAAAAGAAGGATGAGCAAGAAATATTTCTGAGCCGTCAAAAACGTGACTAGCAAAAGCTGAGCGCTGGCAGTCGTTCCATTATCAACCACCAGCGCTAATGATTTACAAAGGGGTTATTTACCAATTACTTTTCCTACTATCTAACACACCAATGGGCCTTTATGCATTTAATGATAATGCAAACATTAACCAACATCCTCCAAATAATTTATTGAATACTGAACTAGTGAAAGCTGCAAAAGACAAGGGCAGGCAACTTGGCTGGGGGCATGTTAACTGCAACATGCTGAAAAGATTCCTTCCCTTTTAGAGATACTTATCAATGGTATGCATGAGAATGGCAGGCTTGGCAGATCCCATGGGAGATAATAAATTAACTAACCAGAGCAGCTTGAAATTTCCAAATCGACTTTCCCATGGTGTATGGTAGTATGACTGATGGCAAACTCGAAATTGCTGAGTACAAAACCATCTTGTGATAATCACTTGGCCCCCTTGATCCTAAGCAATAACTGGGTAATCATTATATTCTTGGGGACGTGGGAGTATGTATCCTCTCCTGAGTGATGGAATGAGAAAAGAGATTTCCCTGTTTGTTGGATTCACGCAGAGGGTGGTGTGCATAAATCAAGCACTGTCTTAGGTTTGCCAAGGAAACTGGTTTCTACCAAATAGATTGAGAGCTTTTACCTGGTTTTACATTTAAATGGATGTGGAAGTACTTGTGGCTGAATGTTTCGTGACAGATTTCCAACGTTCTCATTATTCTTAATATAAATAACTTATAATAAAAACCTATTTCAGACGTCGATGATCATGCGCGTTACAGAGCCAGTTTACACAAAACAGTCATTTAGTTCTGAGGGACATATTTGTGTAATCATGTTGCTTGCTACTTAAAGAAAATCTGGGGCATCCTGCATTATGTATATTTATCCCAAGCTAACATGAAATTGTTTTATTCTTTACATCGGACATTTTAGCATAAATTTAAGTTTATAGATTTATTGTAAGTGGAGAACAAACCTTCGGTTTTGGGCTTTTGTTGTAATCAGTGATGAAACTATACGGTTTCAGGGCAGTTTAGAAAATAGTGGAGCAAAATAAAGAGAGGAAAATTTTATTACTGAGAGGATATATAATATAAGCCCATAAAGATGGTGTCCTCTTGATCAGATTAAAATAAACTTTCTTATTTTTTTATGACCTTTTTCTGCCTCTGGGTTTTTCTGAAAATACATTTTAAAGCTTCGTCTGGCATATGCCGGGGAAATATGCCCCTATGCGCGTTCCTTCACTATTTTAAAATGTAAACAAACAATGAAAATAGTAAATAATAAGAAAATCGTAAAACGTGTTTTATGAGTTCACGACTGTTACATGAAACAATCCAATTAAAATAAGAGTTCCTTTCAAGAAGCAGCGCTTCCACTGTACCCCTGCCCCTGGACAGACTGCAAATGTGACGACGTGGGTGAAAGTGGATATTCCTACGGAATATTTATTAGAACATAAAACTGAATACGATATGTTGCAACACATATCTTAGATCTAGGCTACACCGTCAATGAATACAAATTCAGAATCCAGAAAGATTAACAAATACATATTTAGAAGAAATACTCTTCTTTAACTGTAATCTGTTCTAAGGCTAAAGCGAAAAGTTAAATACTGTAGGTTTCTACTGGTATCGCGTCCAGCCTGTTCCCTCACAAAGCTGTTTTTGGGTCAGGACACACTTCTCACTCAGTGGGTCCCGGTTTGAGCAAGCAGTAGAAACACCCGGTAATCTCCCTCTTCTAGAAGGCTGCCTTTCCTCAAGCCTAACCTGACATCTTTTCATTCCTCTTCTGCTTATTATTATTATTATTATTATTATTATTATTATTACTATTATTATTATTATTATTATTATTATTATTATTATTATATTGCATGGTGTTCTGTTGCTTTGATTCATATTCTTATTTCTAGACTTTGAGCTAGAATAGTTTTGATAATTTCTAAGAAAGAGTCCTTTGCAATCTGAAACGCAATAGGATCAGAATGGGGGAAGACAAGTTCCAAACTGCCGTTTCTCACTGCTACGTCCCTAATTCAAAGAAGAAATAAGCTTAAGCCTATCAAGGAAAAACAGCGAATACATTGCTTTCAAATATTTTTAATGTACTCAAAGGTTCATCTGGGTCATGAAATTTTCGTCTGTTCAATATTTTATTTCAAAATGCAAGATTCAGTGTTCCAAATGTTTTCACAAGACCACCACATGTCCGTGTGAAGTGCTAAGGACTGGTTCAAAAATGAAAAAGCACACCATTAATAGTATTAGTGCTATTTGCTAACTGAAGTTCAGCGAAAAATTTCTCCGAATTTCATCCTCCTCGAGCTGATTCAAGTACGAACAGCGTATGCAAGGAATTGAAGAAGTTCACAGCTACTTTAAACACCTGTCAAAAACACTCGACCCAGCCACAAATATGCTCCTTTCTTCTTAACTATTCATTCACTCTCGCTTTTTGGATATAAATGTCCTTGCTTTGTCAACTTTCTGACAGCCTCTCAAACCATCACTTTCTTGGACTCCTCCAGCAACTTCTGAGCATAATCTGCAGAATGATTTCGAACTTATGAATATTAGGAATAATATTTCTATATAACAGTTTTAAAAATGGATCAGATTACCTCCCCACCCTCTTACGTAATATAACTTCTGTATCAGAAACGTCCAATTACAGACTGCCTTTGCGAACTGTATTGAACAATTTCCTCTTAGAGTTCGTTAACACGAAGTTAAAATCATTGAAGTTAGCTAAGTATAGTTTGATCTACAAGAAAATCATTATCGATCATTGTTCTGACAAGAAGTTAAATCGAAACATTTGCCCATCAAACCTCCGTTTTCGTGCCTTATTGATATGTGACTACACATTTATACACACACCCACGAATACGAATCTTGGAAGCAAAACTGCATGCAGAATGCTCGTCCTCCTACGGATATGGACAATTAACCAGTGAGCTTTCATTGGTTGGTGTGTCGACTGCTTGCTACTGGAGGTGGAGGACGGGCCGGGATTCCCGCATGACGCGGCCACGATGACACGAGCATGACGGCCCTCTCACGCGCTGTTTTCGCTGTCTCCACTTTTACGTTAAATGGGCTTCTGTGTATTCCGAATTACGAGTCTTTGAAATGTAAATACTAATAAATCTTGGAACTTTGGTCAAAAAACTTCAATTTCCTGAAACTTATTATGGGTTTCATCAAGGTCTGGAGTATTGTTTAGACCTTGAGTTCGTCAATGCAGCTCACGAAAACACTTTGGTCATGGTACTCCCATTTTTCATTTTTAGTTTTAAATTTGTTCCTCTGTAAAAAAATTTTTGTGCTCAGGTTAGTCTGTCTGCTTGTGGCTGACTGCCATTACAACAGCAGTTTTTATAAGAAATCCCAGGATGAAGATTGGTAAAATTTGTAACAAAAAAATTGGGAAATTGGGTTCGGTCGGGAAAACTTGTTATAATACATTATGCTAAACCTTAAGAGCAAAACATCTCAAGACTTGATGGAAATAAGACACACATTAAGAGTATGTTGATTTTTAAAATTTAATATTCCTACGAGACAGTGACCAAACTAGTGGAAAATAAGTATTCTACCCATGTATAGAACTAAGACAAGAAAAAAAAATTCTTGCGTAGCTTTTATAGCATAACAACGCATAATTCTTTAGCTTTCAAGGGCTTCTATCCCCTTCGACAGAACAAAAATTGGTGAAATTTAATTTTTAATCCAAGACTAAATGAATTTCTTATCCTTGCGTATTTCACAAGGCATCCATTTTCGTTTACATTTAAGCTACTGCTATAAAAGTTCCCCTTGGGTCGGCATTAGGATTGCAAGATCAAAGAGAGCGGTCAAATGCAAAATCAGTATCCCGATTTGCTTTCAGAAAGACACCCAAAGGCCCGTTTCCGATGAGACGCAATCCCCATTGATCCTGACCCAGCTGCTGAAGGATATGCTCCCGAGCTCCGCAGATATTGATGGACGTTTGATGAGACCAGTAAGAACAGCAGATATGAAGTCTCGAGTTTTCCCCTGACGGGGAGGGGACAGCAGAACCCCTCCAAACCTAAAGAATCATTCATTTTTATACCAAAATTCTAACAAAAATACACGTGAAGGGGCTTTTAGTTTCCTACATCCATTATTATTATTATTATTATTATTATTATTATTATTATTATTATTATTATTATTATTATTATTACTGTATTTGGTAGTTTTGGGAGACAGGTTCCTCTCCTTTCCATTGTATTCTTCTTGACTAAAGGGAGGATTTACGGTACTGTGGAAACCTAGAAATGCGCTTTACCTACAGAATGATAACCTCACAGTTACCGGGTAGGAGTTCCTTTGCTTGAGGGTCACTGAAGCAACTCTCGTGTAATTTTCTGGTTTGTTTTCGCACAGGCATATTATATTATATAGAGAGAGCAAAAGCTGTTTGATGCATTGTGAGTGAAACGTTCCCCATTTTACCGAATCCTTTATCTTGTCCATTACTAGCTTCTAAATGAGATTAAAATCATATAATTCAATGGTAAGGATTGCAGCAATAATGCATCAGAGAATTATGGAAATACAGAAAAAAGCTATGACTCGAAAATGTAAATTACACATAAACGGATGTACAGTATACAGAGTATGTGTGAGATTGTTTACATTTCTGGAATGTTTAGAAAGTCGAAGTTGTGGGGTCGAGATCTCTAATGTCTCCATTCCCCTTTCTCCCACCCTTTCCCCTTACCTTTCAAACCAACTCCATGTCCCTGCTTCCGGTGTCTCCAATCTCCTCACTTCCTACAAGGATTTCTCTTTTCATTAGCGGTAGCTGAAAGAAAATAAGCGAACAGTTTTTCCAATTAGGATTCTTTCCTCTTCCCTTGTGATAAAACTTCTCTCGAAAGGTTCATCGTGCCAACCCTTTCCAAATTAATATTCCACTGGCTTTCAGTCGCTGTATCCGGGATCCGATCTTCATTATTATCCTCGTTGCTTAGTACCATATTCTCGCAAAATATCATATCAGAATCATTCCCGAAGGTTATTACATCTGTGGGCTCATCATTCTTAAGAACGGACACCGTAACGGTCATTTCCTTTAAGCCTTCCTCATCATTGGGTTGTTCCTTGCATGCATCCACACGGTCCACCTCCATCTGCGGAACATCAGGTGACCCCTGCACACTATAACCTCCCCCAAATTGAACACTCAAAGGGTCCGGGTAGTCTGACTGGTGGCCGGTAATAAAGTCACAGGAAAAAAGTCACAATTTTGGCTAGGAAAAAAGTCACATTAATTTATGTTGCCCGGTCATAAAGTCGCAGGGAAAAATTCGCCATATTTCTTAGGGGTCATTATCTTTATGATATTTACAGTCTTTCGTTCATCCCCAACGGACTTGTACTAAACACGCCGCGAAGGTGGATACATACCGGCCACCGGGTTAAAACCCCTGGGAGTCACTAATGTGACTTTTTTCCTGAGACTTCTCTGTGACTGTTTTACCTGGATTCGTCTGACTAGGGCTCTTGTTATCTTTCTTAGTATTAAAAACACCAATATCGCTATTATCACCACTTACCTCATTACCACCAATTCCCTGTACACCATCATTTGGGATGGATTCGACTGTGCATACACTCAGCTCCCGTTGACTGTCTCCAATTACACCATTCATCACGCTCTTTTTTTGATTCATCAATATCATTCAATGCTTTTGACGCAACATCGGTCTCATTCCCACCTACATCAGACATTTCTAATGCATGTGAACCAATTTTGTTTTTAGGAAGATTCGGGAAATTAGCCATTTAACCTAGATTCGCCTTCCACAGTACAACTAACAGCCAGATGTGTCGTCCTTCCGCATTTATAGCATGTTTTAGATTGGCCTTGATAAATGAAAGTTGTGTCCACATACTTATGTTAACCGGCGATGGAACGCTCTCTCTTACCTCCATCCTTGCTGTTCGGACACCGTTCAACAATCCTTTTGCTCTTCCATAGGAAAACCTGTTGTGTCGTACAGAGTGCACTTTCCCATAGCGACTTGAGGCACCAACGACAAATTCATCCTCTATATCAAACGGTGCTATATCCAAAGGGAAAGTGTGCAAACACTACTCAGATTAATAGTGCTTACAGCCTTACCATCACCAATATCAAAAAACGTGTTTTCAGATAAATTTGTGACCCGTCAGACGAAAAAATGTTTAACAGATTTGGAAGGAGGAATAAATAAAAACGTGTAGATAGGTTTGGGACCCGTCATAGTGAATATAGATTCCTTTTGTACTGTCTTTAGTTATTGAAAATATGGTAACCCTACATATTGTTGAATAAAATTTTTAAAGCCGGTCATCGGTCATACTGAGTTGCTCATAAGGGGTTGCGGTATGAAAAAGGGTGAAAACCACTGTTATAGAGAATGGCCTAGTTGCCAGTGGTTCTCAAACTGTGTTCCGCAGAACCCGAGGGTTCCGTGAAGACCTTTCAAGGGTTCCACGTAAGTTACCACATTACTAAGGCTGGTGAAGCTCATGCGATTGCAGAATCTTTACTGTAACTGTGCATGAAAGATGGGATTTCCTGTATGTTAGGAGAGACACATAGCAAGATTCTTGACACTATACCCCTGTCAAATGACACGGTATCACGTTGAATCAGTGATGGCAGAAAACTGTGAAACAGTGTTAATAAATCACGTAAAAACAAGTCCTGTGGGCTTCACCATTCAACTTAATGAATCTACTTACGTTGCTGGTCTAGCTGTCCTCGTTGTGTTTGTACGATATGTTTTAGGTGAGTTTGTGCACGAATATCTACTGTTGTGCCAAGCTATTGAAATGACGACAAGAGGTGAGGACATATTTAAGATCTTGGACACTTTCTTCACGAAAAATATTTTAGGTAAGACCTTTGCATAGCTGTCTGCACTGATGGTGCAAAGGCAATGACAGGCCCAGTAAAGGGCGCTATTGGTCTCATAAAAAACGTTGCACCTGGTGTGGAGCATAGACACTGCTGCCTCTATAGAGAGGCACTAGTTGTGAAAAAGATGCCAAGTGATCTAAAAGAGACACTTAATGGAAGTAGTCAAGGCAGTAAATTTCATCAGTGCTAGGCCTATTTATTCTTGAGTGTTTGCCTCACTGTGTCATGAGATGGGGTCCATTCACAGAACTCTGCTGCTACATACAGAGTTGCGTTGGCTATCTTGCGGTAAAATTCTTTTACGTGTGTATGGATTGAGAAATGAGATTGACGTATTTCTCAGAGAGCACAAGTCTTCTCTGTCAACCCAGCTCATTGATGAAGTTTGGGTATGTAAGGTGGCCTATCTTGCCGATATATTTTGAGCTTAACTTATCATTACAAGGTTCTAATATCAACATTTGAATGTTCAAGACAGAATTGAGTCCTTTCTTCTTAGGACTGAGTTCTGGATCGGCTGTGCAAAGAAAAGCCAGACAGAGTGTGTAATAAACTGCCATGCATTCCTGAACGAAAACTCCTTAGAACTGGCTGACAGTACAAGAGACTGCATGATTCAGCACCTACAGCAATTAAAGGGTAATCTACGAGAGTATTTTCCAAAGCAGTCAGACCCGCTGACATGGCTACTCAACCCATTCATGGATGCAGACAATTTGATGAAGCAGAATTTGTCAGTGACTGAAAAAGAACAGCTAATTGACGTTTCAACTGACCTTACTTTGAAAACTAAATACAAGGACTTTCTCCTTCCTTTCCGGGCAAACCTATTGCACGAGTGCCTGGAATTAGCAAAAAGAGCATTGAAACATCTTATGCCCTTTACAACAACATACAAGTGTGAAGCAGCTTTCTCTCGCTATATTGCAGCCAAAAACAAATACCGAAGCAAGTTGGCTGCAGCACTTGGTACGCGTCTGCAGTTAACAAACATAGTTCCGGATTTTGATGGTCTCTGTTCCCATCATATTAAATAAGGTAAGAACATTGATGCTGAGTACATACTAAACTGCACTTTTATATAGTAGCATGAGTGTGTGTGTAGAGCGGGGGCGGTTTCCATCTATACTGGGTGAGGGGGTCGTAGGGGTTCCGCCGAGTACCAGCAAAGGCAAAGGGGTTCCGTTAGTTGGAAAAGTTTGAGAGCCACTCTAGCCGAAGTCAAGGCAAAAACATCAGAAAACGGGAGCAGCTCACGACGCGTCCACTCTGCTCCGAAGCCCTGACGAGTCTACAAAAAACTTCATTACTGTATTTATAACAGTTTACCCGAAAACTGAAATCACGCAAATGTATATCAATTTTTCCTTTGAAAAGTCTCGCCATTGAGGTGTCATTTTCAGAAGATTCAAAATGACAGCGTTTGATGCAATTAACTGTAAATGAAATAGACTAATTCATTTACTGATTGTTAATCGCCATTTTCTCTGTTATTAGTCTTTCGGTGTCCATTACAAGATTTTTTCAGTCCGTTGCGGTTTGATATATTTCTGCCCATTTTGGTAATGTTATTACGTCCGCAGGCACACCCGTGCCAAGTTGCTTCCGGGTTTTTAAAATTTTGGGGTTTCTGATTTTTTCTTTATAAAGTGCTGTAAGTAAATATCCTTTTAAGTTTCCTGAAAAGAAAACTATTGTCTATCCGTCCGCATTTTTTTTGTCCGCATTTTTTTCTGTTCGCACTTTTTCTGTCCGCCCTCAGATCTTAAAAACTACTGAAGCTAGAGGGCTGCAAATTGGTATGTTGATCATCCACCCTCCAATCATCAAACATACCAAATTGCAGCCCTCTAGCCTCAGTAGTTTTTATTGTATTTAAGGTTAAAGTTAGCCATAATCGTGCTTCTGGGAACGCTATAGGATAGGCCACCACCGGACCGTGGTTAGAGTTTCATGGACCACGGCTCATAGAGCATTATACCGAGACCAGCGGAAGATAGATCTATTTTCGGTGGCCTTGATTACAAAGCAAAATTCATGGCCCTTTGCAGCTAAGCCCCGCCCACTGCACGCCAGTGATTGGCTAGCTCTCGAAAGGGGAATGACGTCACACTAGTTAATAGTCCAAATGATTGCCAGTACGGAATACGGATATGACTCCGTTTGGTCATGCTGAGCTCCGTGCATGAACCATGGCACTACAGATTTTAGTTCCGGAATTGTGAGGTATGCAAATGATATCTCCGATGAAATATATATTAAGTTATATAATACCAGTACGAAGATCTTGGATCATTCTGTCTGTGCATCTTTTATTTTATTTTGATCATGCGCAGCCGAAATACACTAGCATCTTGCTTTTTTTTTTATTAAATTGGTGCTGGCCTACGTAAGCGATATTCCACATAGACCACATTAATTGAAATGAAGCACAGACTTATGCAGCCAGTTCCAATATTAGGTTATAAATTGATCATTATCCTGGATGTCGAATGTTAATATCTTTGTAAGATTAGGCCTACTTATAAAATTCTTATATTTTGAGGCAATGCAGGGGATAGGCCTACATATCAAATTCTTATATTTTGAGGCAGTGACGGCATAGGTCTACGTGTCAATTTCTTATTGCAAATAGTTTTAATAAATGAGAGCTGAAAAAGTTGTGTATGAGATGATCCCAACCAGTCTGCGAGAACCCATGATTCATTTGCTTTTGGGGGCATTCTTATAGATTACCCTCTTGGACAAAAGGATACATAAATCAGTAAATTCTCTCTCTCTCTCTCTCTCTCTCTCTCTCTCTCTCTCTCTCTCTCTCTCTCTCTCTCTCTCTCTCTCTCTCTCTCTCATATATATATATATATATATATATATATATATATATATATATATATATATATATATATATATATATATATATATATATATAATGTAAAGAGAATGTTCTAGCGTAGACTATATTCATAAAGATCTTGATTACTTTTAATTAAAACAGATGACTAAATTTCAATTAACAACAGTAGGCAGATACGTCTTTACACTAGTATTTTACGAATAGGTCTATGTTTATTCTGCAATGTTTGGTTACCATAATGAAAATTTTTCAAAGACACTACAAGCACCATAAGAGCAGCAACAAAAGCAAGAATAACCACAACAAGAACCACAATAAAATGGCTGAATATAAGATAGGAATAGACCTATAATCCAAACGTCATAAGCTGCGTAAACCGACAAAAAGACATAGGACATTATAGGTCTACATAATTTTTTATGGTCCTGTTATTTCAAAAGGAGAAAATGTCCTTAGGAATATTCTTAGCAAATTATATCCCATACGACTAGTAATAGCCTAGCATACTGTAACTTTAAGTTAAACGTAGGCATATTCTGGTTTAGTAGAGTGCAGTCACTGCTGGTCATCCCACCGAATGTGTAAACGATTGCAATGAAATCGATTTTATGATTATTAAAATGTAGTCAAATTTCCTAAAATCAACACGAAATACCAATCTGCATAGCTCTGAGAAAGTCTTTGTGTTTAAGTTTAGAATGGCGAACACGCCTGACAATATAAGACGGTAATTATTATTGTCCTGTAGTTCAAGTGGCCCGATTCGAAAACAAGACATTCCTTGTGTCACCTTCGTAGTCAGGTGAACCTCATTTACGAAAAACAACATTGCAGCGTTGAGGAACACTCCTGACATCATATTTTCCTGTTTTTTTTTTTTTTTTTACCATTTTTAGGAAGATGCGTATTATGATTTTATTTCAAAGGGGATAATATAGCGTTTCCTTTTGATGATCAGCAGAATGTATTTTAGTTCGGTAAAACAACCATAGCAAAATTAATGAAGATGAAAAGAACCATAGATTAACCAAGTTTTCGAAACTAGTGCCAATCAATCAGCTTCAAGGGATGGTTGTAACGTAAGCAGTGGGCGGGGCTTCGCAGCAAAGAGGTGAATTTTGCTACATACGATGTACAGAAAACTCGATTGCGCCGAAGAAATTTCGGCGCATTTATAACCTGTTTATATTGAAATACCCTACTTAGGTTTTCTTTTCTGAGCTGTCAGCTTTCAACTCTCTGCGATATAGAATCTAGCAGCTTACTTTAATCAGAAGAAATTTAAGAAACTTTACTGAAATATTCGAGGACACACACTATTTTTCTTTGAATTCAGAGACACACTTCTGAATGTAACCAGACTTTTCCATTAAACTGCTGAAACACGGCTGTCTGTCGTAGAGCAAGGCCTCATGTTTATCCCTATAGGACTGAAGGTGATTGCCGCAATATTTTGTTTAGAATTTTTCTTTTTCTTTTTATGTATATGTATATATATATATATATATATATATATATATATATATATATATATATATATATATATATATATATATATATATATATATATATATATATATATATATATATATATATATTATATATATAATCCATGATTACATCATCAGGGTTCTAGAATTAAAAAACAATAAACATTGACAATAAAAATTACAGAAAAATTATGCAAAGGCAAAGTCAGAACATAAAAAATGACATCGACTTGAAAGGAAACTTTTACACAAAGGATACCGAGGAACAGGCAAAATACAGAGAAATTAATTAAAACAAATAGAATATATAAAAGACAAGTAAAAAAATTATATTTAAAATATTTATGTTTTAAAACACTAAAATTTAAAATCACATTAAGAAAAAAAATAAAACATTATCATTATGACAGGTATAAAGGACCAGCCGAAGTGTTCAACTTCGGAACAAGCTGTTTTATCATCAGAGACTCGAGTATTGGTAGTTCCAGTTGGCTAGAAGCTCGTCCAATTATGTAGAAATCTTTGTTTTCAATGGGGGTTTTACAAAATTTCGCATAACTTCTGATGTTGGAGTGTTCGGGATTGGAGATTTTTACCCCCGTACGAAAACTTACCCCCCTATGTGAGTCTATGCGTACTTTTAGAAGCCTCCGAGTGGATCCCACGTAAATTCCCGAGTTACACTTGGGGCAAGAATACTTATACACCACTCCGGAGGACATCGTAGCACAAAGCTGGTCCTTAAATTTAAAAATAGAGCCAATCGTTAGGGGGTTGATAGGAATAAGTTTAACATCTAGGGCACCAAAATGTTTTTGAATTATGCTCGTAAATTTTGTTCTAAAATGGACATCATGACAGTATGGAAGCTTGGCATAAAAGTTTAGTTTAGGTACTGTAAGAGTATATCGTTCAGTGAAAAACTTCTTGTTAAGTATTTTATTGAGGCTATTAAAAACTATCTTAGACGGAAAGCAATTGTGTTTAAAATATTCTAAAAGAAAGGTTACTTCATCATGAAAAGCTTTCCAACTAGAGGTGAGGGAAAGAGCCCTGTGAAAGAGAGTTGCAACGGAATTAATCTTAAAATTATAAAAACAATAACTGTAAAAACTGGCACCTAATCCTGTAAAAGTCTTTTTTCTAAAAATCGTGGTAGTAAAATTATTCTGGTGACCAGAACGTCAAGAAACGGCAGTCGATTGTAAACTTGAGATTGGGGTGGCAGGAGTTAGCAAATTCAAAAAGGCCTCCGAGTCATATTCTCTTCTGAAGAGGGCAAAGGTGTCGTCAACATACCCTACATAAAAGAGAGGTTGGTAACTGAGAGGGCATGTAATCAAATGGCTAATCAAGAGTATTCCTGTCCGCCTTCCCGTTTGATGTCTGTATTCAGGCATTCCTGTCCCTTGCTCATTGGTATGTATATATATATATATATATATATATATATATATATATATATATATATATATATATATATATATATATATATATATATATATATATATATATATATATATATATATATACTGTATATATATATTATATATATATATATATATATATATATATATATATATATATTTTTTTTTTTTGAGCCTTATTGCGACCCAAGTCACGATAATTAAACTAGATGGCCTATTGGAGAAAAACAGGTCTTCGATCAATTCCTTAACCCAAAGGCATTTTTTTCCACTAATGGACTTTTATGCTTACCTTCGAAATTGGCTTGTTTGGTATTACTGATCAGCATGGTGCGTTATCTCAGGAAATGTCAATCTTTTGCTTGTATGCAGCTAGTAAAGTAACCATCTCAATTTTTTCCAAAGGATTAGTTCCCTAAGCCGATCAGTGCGTCTGATGTTCGGGTTAAGTGGCTATGGCTAGTTTTTTCAATTTCTGAATCAGTGAATAACATTGTCTTTCTTCTGATAAAACGTTACAGTATTTTAAAGATAATACTAAAGAGAAAGCGAAAAACTACAGAACATGGCCAGGGCTGTCGTGCTTTCCTATCCTTGTACTCGGATGAAGTTTCATGGTTTCTTTCCCTTGATAGTTATGAAAAACCCACACCCGAACTTGAATTGTATTTGAGTTCACATTGCCAGCTTCGTTGCTTTAATAAAAGGATTTTATTGGCTCAATAACTGACATGTTTCTCTGGCTTTTCTAGTCTTTCCATATGTCTCTGACTCAATGGATATCAGAGATGAATAACTTTTCCCACTCATTTTGCCTTTACATCCTAGAGATGAAAGCGTGACGGGGATGTTCTTTTTTCAAAATGTAGGTATTTATGTATTCTCTTAAAGTAGTTAAGACAGGAATAAAAAAAAATAAGTATTGACATTATTCTTATTAGGTTTTCAAAATTATCTTATCAAGTTTTTGTGTTATATTCAGTTATCTTATCACATTGATAGTCAAATCAGTTTACCAGCAGACGGAAGTTTATTGGCATATAATAACCAATTTGCCATATTACTGGACGTCCCTAACTTTTATTTAAAAAACTGGGGCAGTTGTCGGTCATGACAGTAATTGTGCAACTATACAGATGTCTGAAATTAATACTGACCAAGACCCTACTAGGAAGAAATAAATACTTCATCTCTGATGGATCAAATCAAAATCCTCCACTTTTTTATCTATTATGTCAACCATCCTCAAACTTTAGGGACAGCATTGGAATACTTAGGCTCTCCTAGGTAATGATTCTTCCTCCCTCTTTGATGCTCCTTTCAATCGTCATTTTTATTGCCTTCATTATAGGTTGAACGTAAATCTCTGTTCTCAGACTTAGAAAAAGTTTGATTTTTAAGGCCCTAGATAAGCACCTCGAATTTGACACTTTCTTCCCGAACGCCAATATGCATCTAGGAAAGAAATAGGCATTTGTGTTGCCAGTTCATATCAAAATAGTTACACCCAAGATATCCTCGATGTATGTGAGACCAGAATTGTTCAAATTGTTTTAGTGCTGCCTTTGATTTGACTAGCCGTAGAGCTGTTAAATGTAGCCTGTCTTAGGGGTGGAGGTCAATGAATTTTCAGTCGTCCGGTGGCAGATCAGCAGTTGTTGGTGTTTTTAATGCGCTTAGACCTATCTTCATTGAGTTCCTGAGATCAGTGCACCTTCATTGTTTTTACTCTTTATTAGTAACATGATTCCTGGTCTAGAAAATAATTTAGTACAACATACCGATGATAATACACTTGCTTACATTATTCACACCCTCAAATATAAAATGTTAATCTTAACAGAACCTGGAATAGATCATGATGTGACTCAGCCACTGGCATTATAAGATTGAATCCCAACGAATCTAATGCTTTCTCCGTAGCCAATCTTGCTTCATTTTCTCCCTCTCCATGATTTGCTTTGAATTTATAACACTGTACTCGATGATACTGAGTACTTTGCTTAGTATTACCAGCAACTCCAAAAATTTTTTTATCAGCTGTTGATGTATTTAATGCTACCAGAAACTTTGCAATGACCTCTAAACTTATCAATTTTACAGCTGATAGCACTAATATCAAATGCTTAAGAACTTCATTCTAATAATATTCTGATACTGTCCTTGTCAGTATATCAGCAGCTTCCTGGAATCTTTATCTTCAGACAAGCTCGCCCAAGTGGTGGTGATAAAGGCCCATTCATTGTACTCGTGTCGTTGGTATCCTGTACCACAAACCAGAAAGATAATGGAATTATAGAATTGAGCTGAATATAAAATTTTAGGCCTAAGGCCAAGCACTGGGACCTAAGAGGTCATTCAGCACCGAAGCGGAAATTGACAGTAAAATGTTTGAAAGGTGTAACAGGAGTAAAACCTCGCAGGGTGGAAAGTAAGATGGAAGAAAGAGAATATGAAAGGAGGCACAGTCAAAAGAAGCGAAAGGGGTTGCAGCTAGGGGCCGAGGGGACGCTGCAAAGAACCTTAAGTAGTGCTTGCAGTGCACCGCACGATGTGCACTGACGGCATTAACCCCTACGGGAATAATGGAATGATCGAATTACCACATGACGTGCAATTTCCGCGCAAGCTCATGGCCTTCTGGTCCATCCCCTCAGAATTCATGCCACTAGTAATGATAATCAAGTTTCTTTATTCTCTGATCATTCCTTCCTCTGTGCTGTAGGTCAAAGTCAGGCAATGTTTACGTATTCTTTTCATCAAAAGGAGTGGTGCATAGAGACACTCAGGTCCTCAGGACCATTTTCCTTTTGATAATATAATATAAAATTTCCCATAAAAGTACAGGAAATATAAAATAGGGCCTTTAACATTTTCACTGCGGTTTAAAACAGCTTGATGCCAATGAAAGTTGGAGATATATTAGATTGTGAAACTACTTCAGCTTGTATTTATGTGGAGATGGCAACTGGGAAAGTAGCATGTCAGGGCTATGGTGATGGTGCTCAGATGGTCATTGTACTGTATATTAGAGGATAATCTATAATAATAAAATCCAAGTGGATCTCGTCCACCCCCGGGTGACAGTAGGAGAGACATGACACAGCCACCCACCCCCTGTGGCTAGGTAGGTTGGGGAACAGGAGGGTAGGGGAGACATCCACCCTCCTCCTGCAAATCTGTTTGAACGCCCCGGTGGCGGGGGCCGGGCTAGGTAGGGGATCGGGAGGGTAGGGGAGACAGCTGCGCCGGGTTCCAGCGCGCACTACATGCGCCAACAACCTCATAATGATAACAATAATAATAATAATAATACACCATGATTTATTGGTCCCTTGCCTTACAAATAGGCATGTTAATTTTGATTCATAATAATAATATATTAATAATAATAATAAGCAGGTGGCTTACAGTTGGCGGATGGGTTAGCGCATGGTCTAAGAAAGAGAAGGTCTGTTCACGCGCAGGTAGGCGGTGCTACACCTACGTCACACAGCGGATAGGGTACAGTAAGACTCGAAAGGTATTGTTGATAAACCAAAAGATTTTAGTTCTAATAATGGGATTTACTCAATATTGTCAAACTTTTATTAAGAAAAAATGCAATAGTTTGTTTATAAAGGTAATGGAAGGGCAATAAAAGATTTATTTCATTCATAGAATATTGAACTTTTTATTATGATATAACATCAAGAATATGATTAATAAACAACTTTACAGGTGAAAAGTAACATTCATGAGATAGCTTATCAATACACTTTTCTGAGAACCCTTAGTTCTATTAATTTATGTTATTAACTTTGACAATTTGCGTTTTTCACTTCGCATGTTTTTCATATTTTGGTTCAGGATACGCATTCTAAAAAAATTCTGCATCGCACAAAAATGTTACGACGTCCAGTGGTAGAACTACAAATTTCGTTATTTCATCTACTAAAGTCTTGACAGAATTTCTACCTGCCCTCAGGTTTTTCTCTCCATGATAAGTTCGGAACAGCTTCTCCATAACTTTTTAATTTTTCAAAAAATTGCAAGTCGGTTGCATCAGCTTTTTCTTTTTCCCTGAAATGTAATTAATCCAGGTATTGTCACCAATCGAGTTCTCAGTGGTACTTAAAAACTGGTGTTGAGGAAATTTATGTGCAATGTATCCACCGACATAACGCAATCCCTCGTTCTCCATTGCTTTTTCAAAATCAATTGATTCATCAAAATTTGGTGTATCATCGTCAGTACTTGGTCTGTCCTTTCGTTTACAAAGTCATCATCGTCTGAAACTGAGAACAGCATTGCAGACAAGCATAATTCCTCATCCAACGTTTTCTGGTCAAATGCTGACGAGGTTCCAGAACAATGAAATAATGTACCCTCAGATAAACTCGTATCACAATTTTCTTTTTGTGTATTATACTTGCTACCAACTAAGGCCACGTCTCTGCCTAATATGTATGCCCTTATCCGATTTTTTCACTTGAATTGAGATGGATGTTCATAGCATGCTCCCATTTGTCTTACGCAAGCAAAGAAATGCTCTAGCACATCTTGGTTTAATCTGTAAGTCATTATATATGATATGCAATATTTTTCTTTTAACATTTCATACAAATTTAGCAGTGACCTTGAAGACATAATCAGTCCTTTCTGAAATGGCAATAATCTATCATACCCACAAACTTTCATTGATTCAACAGTATTTATCATTTCCTTCAAAACAGAATTTTGTGTTTGCAACTGCACACCATAAGCATTCCGTGAGTGCTTTTTATCGTTAGGAGCCTTAGAATTAAATAAATCGAACCAAGAATCAAACAACGCAATGAATTTGCTTGTGCTAGCCCAATCTTTGCTGCTAAGTAGCCCCTTTTCTCCAAAAAATTTAAAGATTTGGCAGTTGTTTCCGAGATTAACTGAACTGCTAATTTAACATTCATCCTCTTTGCTTTTGAAACATTAACATGATTTTCTGAAAGTTTATAGGCAGTTTTTAAATCATTACAACTTCTTTTGATAATCTCACGCACACACTCACTATTAATATTTTTATCATTTACTTTAAATCCTTTATCAAGAAAATGATTCCTCGCAAGTTTGATCAGGTGCGGTGCATCTGCAAAAATATGTATTCGTCTGTCGGAATCAGCTGGATTCGTGAAAAACGGATGATCTGTGTCTGCACCTAAGGACTTGTGCAGCTTAACATTACTGGCTTCCAGATCACTGACAATGGCAACAACGTGAAATCCTGTGGACTCTACACTCGTTATCAAACTAAATAAAATATTTTTGGTAATTTTTCTGATCAAAATTATAGTAGATGATTTGTTTCAAGAACTTACTAACCCCTAATCATAACACACTGAACTTTACTTTTGGGTGAATAGAGAGTATCAGTTCCTTGTCATAGGTCCACTCATATAAGCAACACTCATTTCATCAAATGACATAACACACAAGCGATTCATTTCTGTCATTGTCTTTGCCTTATGGCGTAGAGGCATTAGCACTGATGTTAATATTCCTGGTTCTACGTTGATCTTGGAAACCCAGCGGTGCAATGTTGAAATAGATGGATAGGGAAATTCCATTTTATTACGTAAATATCTATATGCTTTGGGGCTTAAGTATCGCAGGGCCAATGCACCACTAATATCATCTTCACACCAGTGCTTAACAGGAATCCCAGTTAAAAAGAAGCGAACTTGAGAGGGAGAAAAATACTTGCTTAAATTGCTTCTTGCAAGAGACGTAGCATTGAATTCTACTGTAGCTATTTTTTCTTGTAAGGAAGACCGTTCTATCTCCCACTCTTTTTTTTCTTTGAGAAGAGCATCCCTCTCTGATTTGACTTCTTGTAGCTCTTGCTGCAATTTGTCTATGGTGGCAACTCGTGGTTCTTCATGCGCATTTTCTTGCAGTTCATTGACAGTAGGTGAACACTCAATGTCATGAATAAATCTTTTCATACCTCTCTTCACAGCTCTGAACTCTCGGCTTGTAGATACATTATTTCCTGTAATATTTACAACTGATATTACTACTAAAGGCAAAACAAAACAAGTTTTAACTGGTGACTTACGTTCAACTGAAAACAACTTATCTCATTACCAGTATGGTCAGGCCTAATCTTATAGTTGGTAGCATCCGGTGAACGGGGGCAAGGAACAATGGAAATATTGGCGAGGTATTATAAGAGGATTAACAAGGTCAACCATTTACCCTCCAAAGGAAACTTTGGTATTTTAATTCTTACTTCAAAAACAATACGAAAATCTGAACTTACCCTCTGAAGTAGGCAGATGTAGTGTTGGTATTGCATCACTGTTTAACCGTACAAGATGTCTTGGTATTGGGATTCTAAGTAATTCATATTTAAGGTTCCTTGCATAATCACTTGATTCAAAATGCAAGCTACAAATCCTCGAAGAATCCGCATTAAATTTGTCTTTTTCTCTTGCACAGATGAATCCATTTCTTTCGGAGTTCATTTTTAGGAAATGTATGAAAAGTAAGATCAGTATTTCGATCTGAATTGAGTTGCATCCATACAGTGCACAAATATTCGGCATAGTTTTTGCAATGACAAAAATACACGTAAATACACAATACAACGCTCCAATCACATTGACACTTCCTTTCTCCTACAGTTCCTTGACCTGACTAGCAGGTAAATAACCCATCCGTTCGCGCTGTGACGTCATGCGCGAAGTTGGTCGAATTTTGGGCCAGTTGTAAACAGACCTTCTCTTTCTTAGACCATGGGTTAGCGGACTGGATTTTGATTTGTCGCGGGTTGATGACGAATTCGGTCTCGGAGGTGTTGTGATCTTCTGAGCCTATAAGTGGTGCTCTCGGTTGGAGGTGATGTGGTTGTTTGCTTGGATACCCCCCGCCGCACTGGTGTGGCTGGTATTACAGATCTCCCAGGTGACATGCCGGTGGCATCCAGAGCTCTCTCTCTCTCTCTCTCTCTCTCTCTCTCTCTCTCTCTCTCTCTCTCTCTCTCTCGTCGGTGTTTGGTTCCGGCTGACTTCTTATATTCCTCATTATGATGGTGGGAAGGAATTCAGTTTCACCATGTCAATGCTTGGTTTTTTCTATACATGGAGTGCCTCAAGAAGCCGTAGGCATCAGCTGTCTGGTGCCTGGTCTGTAATTTTCGTGTTCTGTATAAGTTCTCCTTTTTCAGGTCGTTTGTTATGGTTTTGTACGCAATGGTTAAAAATGGCCCCTTCTTGAAGGTGGTAGGAGAGACGCTTAGAGAGTTTGGATCCTTCCACCGAGCCTGTTAATTCGTAGATGACACTACTTCTCTTCAAAAACGTTCCCAGGGTCGCCAGGTTATTTTTAAGAGGCACCTGGCTCGTTTTCATATTGTTATAGTAGATTATAAGAGTAATCTGATCCCCTTTTACATTTGCATGTATTATTTTTCTGAGTGCCTTCTTGTCCACCAAATATTGTCGATGCATAAAATTTCTGTGGAAGAGTTTTATGGACCGACTTTGGTCGTTACTGGTGTCGGTCATACTTCCACGGTGCCAGTTATTTTTGGAAACTCGGGTTTGACGTTCGACCATACGACTTGAGGAATTGTTGTTTATAAGCAAATACATATAAACAACAATTTCTGCTATAATGTGATGCCGCACGTAAGTACATTTTTCCCCAACAGGTGGCTGCTCTCAGATTTAGCTGATACAAAACTCACACTAATGCACTGGTACAAAAATATTCAGTATTTAAACAAAGATATGTGCTCTTCACCGACAAGGCATGATGACAAAACTAACTCTAATGGCTGCGATAAGAACAGGGTTTGCAAATATTAGAAATATTGTTTCATACGTATATGCTTCTTTCACAATCATTCATATGTTTTCTATACACACCCCTCCAAGAAAATGCTTCGGTAACAATGAGCATTATTACACTCTGCTACCAATCAAATTGGCGATCATATAAGAAGCACTTGACTCCCGTGGATTTACCACAGCCTGTATAGGAATCCAAACAATGCTTACTCCAGAGTTACTTTGTGGTAAAATGCAAGTAAATTTTTTTACTTTCCTTTTTCTGAACCAGTGACGCTCTCTTTATATTCTTTTCATTCCAACTTGCCCATAACTTGGTAAATTTGAGTACTTTGTGGCTTGTGCAATTCTGGTGTTTTTTGTGACACTGCGAGGTAGAGTAGGTTATTTCATGTCCAGAAATGAAACAGGGATGAGTCAGGTTCGGTGGAAGGGGTGTGTCTGGTGGGTCTCATAACGTCTTTCAAAAGGGTTGCAAGGGTAAGGGCGGCTCTGCATAGCATCAGAGCCTGTCATCCATTGGACGTTTCAGTCTGTCATACAATAATTTCTCCCGCATCTGGATTAACACAGCCAAGGCCCTCCTGGGCAATGGAAAATTCTGGATATGGTGAAAAAACCACTGAATGTGTGTAAAACGGCAACTTCATACCCTGACCCCTAACCTTGTCAATGCCGCATAACTATACACTAAATAATCTTATAAACAGCAACTAACACACTTTAACTAGAACTGAGGTCAAACCAAAATTAACAACCTCATTTTCCTATGTCTATAACAAGATATTTATACACTATGTGATTTTACATAACACCCAGGATGGTAGGTATACTGTGTGTACAGTAGCCTACACTACCATATAACACAGGTAACACTTTTTTCCACTTCCTATTTTTTCTACATGTAATAACAAGTAAAGAATACACAGGAGTTTCTTCGGCGCAATCAAGTTTTCTGTGCAGCCGTTATCGTGCATAATCACGGCCACCGAAAATAGATCTATCTTTCGCTGGTCTCGGTATAATGCTGTAGGAGCCGTGGCCCATGAAACTCTAACCACGGCCCAGTGGTGGCATATCGTATATCGTTGCCAGAAGCACGATTATGGCTAACTTTAACCTTAAATAAAATCAAAACTACTGAGGCCAGAGGGTTGCAATTTGGTATGTTTGGTGATTGGAGGGTGGATGATTAACATACCAATTTGCAGCCCTCTAGCCTCAGTAGTTTTTAAGATCTGAGGGCAGACAGAAAAAGTGGAGACAGAAAAAAGTGCAGGCAGAATAAAGTGCAGACGGACAGACAAAGCTGCCACAATGGTTTTCTTTTACAGAAAACTAAAAATGCAATTACATAATAAAAGCAAAATTTTTCCCCCTCCCACTTACCAGTGTACGTGATGAAACACCACTGTATCATCAAGGTTTTGTACCTCCTATGCCTCCTCAAAGTCATGAAGTGGGAAATTGATAGAAAAGGTGCTGAGGTGCCCAGATGGTCTTGGCCTTTGAGAAGCAGCAAAGAGACATCAGATCCCTGGCTGAATGAACCTGGCATGTCAGCAATGGGTACCAGCATTTCTGAGCTGAATGAATGAGTTACTGAATAAGCGGATGGTGATGGGTTTAGGGGTTTAGGGGTCTGAAGAAGTTGTCAAGGTACTCTGACAATAAGAACAACAATTCTGCTTTGCAATCATTGTCTGCTGACTTTCTTAAAGCCTTTAGCAAACTCCAACTCCTTAGGAAAGGCATTATGGTCATTGTCAGAGTCTCCATAATTTTGATGAACATATCAAGGACTATCCTCATGTGTTTACACAAAGGCACTGGTTGTCAGTGTCATCATCTTCGGGGACTTCCTCCTCCATTTCACAATCAGTACTGCAGCAGCTATCTCACGGTTGGATGAAAGTTGGAAGCCAGGATCTCCACTGTTGTTGTCCAGCCACTCAGGTACGCATTCTTGGGAACATCATCGCCTCCCTTGGTAAGTTGGGCACAAAGGTCTGGCACGTTGAGGCCTTGGAAGTCAATCATGCCCACTTCCCCCCCCCCCTCTCAAGATATGGTTCTAACCGTACTCCGGGGTCTGTACAGTAACATCTTACCAAGCATCTGCGAATTTGTAGATGGCAGATTTCAATAAAACTTTCAAAAATTCTCTAGAGTCTGTTCCCCCCATGCACCCATGCCTTGCTCCTTCTCTTGCTCATCCTCGAACACCACCATCACCTCATGGAATTTGTTGTAACATTAACAGCTTGGTCCATTGGTTGAACAAGTGCAGTCATATTAGGAGGCAAATACATGACCATAATATGACCTTCATCACAAACCAATGGGGTTATGGTAAGATACTCAGGTGCATTGTCCAAGAGAAGCAAAGCCTTCACCCAATTTCTAGAAATTCCAAGGTTCTGTGTCTGATGACAAACAACCAACGCCCTTACAAAAGTTTTTATGGAACCAAAGTTGTTATGGAACCAATCAGAAATTATCCTGGAGGTGAACCAAGCCCTCGCTGAATGATGCCATATCACTGGAAGATTGTGCATCAACCCATGCATGGCATGTGTTTGCTCCACATCTCATACTCCCACTGGTTTGCAACAATACCCACCACGCATTTTGCTTGGATAGCTTTTGACAGGGTAGCTTCTTTTCATTCTCGTCAGCTAAGGTGATAGTGGGCAAGCGAGAAACATGAGTGCTTGCCTACCAACGCACCTTCTACCATACATTATTGTTCTGATGAAATATCTCTCAGCCAGTTAAAAGTAAAATTCAAAGTGATGTGTGGTGATGTGTCAAGTGACATTGTGCCTTTAAACCAATAACAGTCCTGAAAGTACTCATGAAGTCAAACGCCTGCCTACCCCATCCCCACCCATCTTGCCTGGCCTTCCCCGCCCCCGCCCCCACAACCATCACTAACTTTTCCTAGCCTGCTTATGACTGTAAGCAGCCTTATTAAAGCTTCTTTCTGCCGACACAGCGTTGCCAGCCACCCAAGCGCAGTCTTTCAATTTTTATGAATTGTATATACAGTACTGTAAATTTTACATATATATACAATTCAAATAATGTTGAGTTCCAGGCAAGGTAAAACTGCATAATTTAGGGACTGCTAGTGGATTCACTGCCGTTCACCCTACAAATGTGGCTGCGACCAGGGTGTCTTGCAACTTATGTTTCGTGTAGTTTTCTCCAGCTATCTAATGTCTATTCCTTAAGTTTCCTCTAATTAGCTACGTGAGGATACTTGGAGGACCTAAGGAGAACAGAACTCTCGATGATCAAATCTTCAAATTCAGGCAGGCAGGCATATGGTAGATCCAAGGGTTTCATTGGTCAAGATAGTCAAGTACAACCCCCAAGAAAGCCTAAAGGCAGGGCGTCTTGCTTTGTTGTTATACTCTTAGGGAATCAACAGTGGTAGTAAATGTGAGTAAAAAGATCATCCGTTGGACGTTTGAAGATACCAGCTGTATTTTTCAAATTACTAATCTACAGATGCCTTATTATCTCAGCAAGGGGTGAGCTTCCTTTTCTCTTGTAAATTACTTGTGACAAGACACCGAAGAAAAACAGTAGGGGTTCCATTTGGAATGAATTATAATAGCTTAAAAATATAGAGAGAGAAAAGACACAAGAGATCGGATAAGGGTAGGACAATTTTAGGAAGGCTCTTAAGCAGATCAGTGAATGTCTCTTAGTTTCTCATATATATATATATATATATATATATATATATATATATATATATATATATATATATATATATATATATATATATATATATATATATATATATATATATATATATATATATATATATATATATATATATGTATATATATATATGTATATATATATATATATATATATATATATATATATATATATATATATATATATAAAATAAACTGGACAGCGAGAAGATCGAAAATCATATCTTCTTTTTATTTACACCAATGTTTCAGGACTTCCTTCCCATCATCAGGGCTATAATAAAATTAATTTTTTAATGTTATATATGCGCTAAAACAGCCCTGGTGATGGGAAGGGATATGTATAAATATGAGAGACAGAGAGAGACTCAAGTGCTAATGCACAGGTGGCATCCATATATTCAAGGCATACTATTGGTGAATATAAAAAAAAGTCACGTGTTTATAAGTAAAACAATTCAACATTTCCCAAGTTTCATAGTCTTTCCAGTTAGATTAGTTGACATTGATTCTAAGTGCTGATCCTGGACTTAACCCGAATAAGTATAGTAGATTGGACATCAGCTTCTATCCTTTACTGATGGCTGATTGGTCGGCGCTTCATCATAGTATATAAATCAGACCCGGTCGAATCCTGGCTGGGGCAGATGCACTTGTCAAATATAATTCCCCTTTGGTTTAAGTTATTCCCAAGGTACATTGAATTTGATGTCAAACCACATTTATGGCTTGATGTTTATTAATATAAAAGTAAGTCTCGCGAGTGACTACGTTTAATTAACCAGGTGTTACAATTTTACCAATCATCTGCCATGGTGGAGGTGGACTGATGGCAATTCTAAGTGCAGGTCCTGAATTTAACAGGAATATGTACAGTAGAAAATCGATATTAACTTACATCTTTCTTAATAGCCGAGTGATTAAATTTGACTGTTTATAGCTGCATCCAAGGTCCTTTAAATATACTCTGAGTATGTTTAAAGGACCTTAGTTGCATCTAAACCAAAGCCCCAACTTCGAATCCTGGCTTGGACAGAAATGCTTAACAATTATGATTCCCCTTCAGTGTAAGTTATTCCCTAGGTATAGTGGACTCAGTGTTAGGCAATATTTTTCTTTCTTGTGTATATATATATATATATATATATATATATATATATATATATATATATATATATATATATATATATATATATATAATATAAGCAAAAACCACAGGAATATAAGAGTCAGATGATCCGTACCAAGTGCTTTCGTGAGACTGTTTAATCCCGCATCGTCGGGGCACAAATGAGACTCAGTTTGGGAGAATGGTAAAAGGTAAAAAAAAAAAAAAGAACAAAAATACCAGATGGTTAACAACCATCTGGTGTTTTCATTTTTTTTTATTTGTCTTTTACCATTCTTTCAATGTTACCTCCCGGATTATCCCGGATGATCTCTTTCTTTAGTACCTTATATATATATATATATATATATATATATATATATATATATATATATATATATATATATATATATATATATATATATATATATATATATATATATATATATATATATATATATATATATATATATCTATATATATATAGTATATATATATATATATATATATATATATATATATATATATATATATATATATATATATATATATGTTTGTATTATATACAGGGCGTAACACGAATTTATGAACATTTCTAGAAATGACAGAAAAGAAATATATATATATATATATATATATATATATATATATATATATATATATATATATATATATATACACAGCACTTGAATAATGCGTGTATATAAATATACATATATATTATATATCTGTATTTATAAATAAAGGCAATGCCACGAAGGAAGCTGAAACAACAGTGGTCCTAGCCCTTTCGACACTTAGCAGACTGATAGAAATACAAAAATAAGTTAACAAGGAAAGCTCATATAAATGACAGATGGGAATTATAAAGAAAAATAATTTTGTGCCTGGAATCCAACACAGTTGAAGAATTAGTAGACCTACCAAAACAGAGGTAAATAATTAAGAGGTTTTACAAAAGATTAGACCCAACAGCTCGGAAGCAGGGAAAAGTCAATTAAAAGATTATACAAGGAAAGTGATTGCTCACCAAAAGATGACTGTGGAAAGAATAAGGTGATTACATATATTATGAAAGTACATTTCAATAATTCTCCGTATGGTAATCAGTAACAATTTTTGCAAAGTGAACATTTTCACAAAAAATTTATTAAACGTACGAATACATAGAAAATATATATAAGGTAACTAATTAGTAATTAAGTCAATGATTTTATTTTTAAGGTCATTCTTGAACATTTTGCTAATACAGGGGTCCAAATAATACTTGCCAGGGCTAAGGTTGAAATTACAACTGGAAGTAAGCTGTATAATACAGATTCTAAAAGATTTTGTGAAGAGAAATCTTTCACTCTAGCAATAATTGAACTTTCAGTCCAGTTTCTATTGTGAGAGTTTTCACTGAAATGAATGAATATTGCATTGGATGTTTGCCCAATTTGGACAGAATACTTATGCTGTTTAATTCGTACTTAGAAGTACGAATTAAACAGCATAAGTATTCTGTCAAAATCCTTACTGGATTGGCCGATATAAAAAGAAGGGCAGTCCAGGCATGGAATTTTATATATTATGTTGTTGCTTTCCTTAGGGCTATTTTTATTAACATTCCTTTTAGTGTGTTATTGTAGGAAAAAACATGGTTGACATTAAAAGATTTAAACAATGACTTTATGGTTTCAAAAAGACTAAAATAAGGCGAACCAAGAATGTTCTTAAAGGTTTCTTTCTCCAAGTCATTTTCATTATAAAACTTTTTGTGGGCTTTATTATAGGAAATATCTGGTATATGTGAAGGATAACATAAATCTCTCCGTATTTTTCTTATGTATTCGATTTATTGATCCAAATACTGGGGACTGACAGTGCCCAACGCTCATAAAAACATAGAAGAAAAAATTTATATTGATATTAAGGTGGAGGCATTTCTATTCAGGCCACCACCTTAATGTCAAAGTATCAGTTTTTCTTCTAAGTTTTTATGACCATTGCGCATTGTTAGTCCCCAGTATTTGGATCAAGAAATCGAATACATAAGACAAATAGGAACAGATTTATATTTCACATATACTAGATATTTGCTATAATAAAACCCACGACAAGTTTTATAGTCAAAGTATCATGGAGAAGGAAACCCTTAAGAACATTCGTAGCTTGCCTTATTTTAGTCTTTTTGAAACCATAAAGTCATTGTTAAAATCTTTTAATTTCAACCTGGTTTTTCCTACAATAACACACTAAAAGCAATGTTAATAAAAATAGCTGTAAGGAAAGCAACAATATAATATATAAAATTCCATGCTTGGACTGCCCTTCTTTTTATATCGGCCAATCCACTAAGTATTTAGAAGTACGAATTAAACAGCATAAGTATTCTGTCAAAACTGGACAAACATCCAATGCAATATTCGTTCATTTAAGTGAAAACCCTCACAATATAAATTGGACTGAAAGTTCAGTGATTCCAGATCAAAAGATTTCTCTTCACAAAATCTTTTATAATCTGCTATTATACAGCTTACTTCATGTTGTAATTTTATCCTTAGCCCTGGCATGTATTATTTGGACCCCTGTATTAGTAAAATGTTCAAGAATGACCTTAAAAATTAAATCATTGACTTAATTACTAATTAGTTACTTTAAATATATTTTCTATGTATTCATATGTTTAAAATATTTTTTGTGAAAATGTTTACTTTGCAAAAATTTTTATTGTTTATCATAAGGAGAATTATTGAGTTGTACTTTTATATCATATGTAATCAGCTTATACTTTCAACGATCATTTTTTGGTGGTCAGTCTCTTTCCCTGTATAACCTTTTAACTGACTTTTCCCTGCTTCCAAGCTGTTGAGCCTAATCTTTTGTACAACCTCTTAAATGTTTGCCCCTGTTTTGGTAGGTCTACTAATTCTTCAACTGTGTTGGATTCCAGGTACACATTTTCCTTGGTAATTCCCGTCTGTCATTTATGCGAGCTTTCTTTGTAAACTTATTTCTATATTTCTATTAGCCTGCTAAGTAAAGGACAGTAAGTCGAAAGGCCTATCACCACTCCATCGTTTCGCTTTCCTTCGTGGCATTGCCTTTATTTATAAATTCATCATGTTCCATATTTTCGTGATTCAGTTATATATCTGTATGTATATATATGTATGTATACATTTATATATACAGTAATACAGATATATATATATATATATATATATATATATATATATATATATATATATATATATATATCAGCAATAAGTCACAAACTGCACGTGACAAATATATACGTAGACGACCCATGAAAGGTGAAAATTAAGGACCAGGTACCAAGCGCTTTCGTGTATTGCGTACACTTCTTCGGGGTACAAAGTAAAATAAATAAAGAGAGACATAAACAAGAAAACTTCACAAAACAAAGATCAAAGCCACTAACAAGCTAAACATCATTACTGAATGCAATCACTAGTTTGAAGTCAAATTGTCACATACCAAACAAAAAATACTTTAAAATACTTAAGAACTGAAACTACAGTTAGAACAGGCTATTGCTAAAAGGTAACATTGTACTTCCCTACAATTTTATGAACAAGGTAACTATCTAATTTAAAAAGACCCGAACTAATATTCATAAGTTGATTGTTAAAATGCTTAATAAAGGCAGATTCAATTATATTTCTCTTAACAATGTGGTTACAAAAAATAATCTCAGATGAATTTTTCCAGTCTATACAATGGTTAAAATCATTCATATGTACAAATAAAGCACTTGTCAATTGGCCTGTTCGAACTGCGTAACGATGCTGTTTTAGACGATAATCTAGTTCTTTACCAGTTTGACCAAGGTATTTATTACTACATCCAGCACAAGGAATCGTGTAAATACAGCCATTAATTTGTTTTGGGGAGTTACGAACAATGATATTCTGAAGTGTCCCTGAATTCTTGTAAAACAACAGTTATCTTGAAAATTTTCAGTAATTTTTAATGAAACAAAGATTTACGTTATATGGAAGTGTCAAAATATTTTCTCTCACCAAAGGCTCCTATTGTTATTGGAATAAAAATGTTTCTCGCTTTCTGTAAAGATTTGTCGATTAAAAACTTTGGGTATTTTAACATAATTCCCGTCGTAAATTTTACAAAATTCCGAGTCTAAGAATTCCGGGCTGCATATCTTAATGCCCTTAAAAACATGCTACAAAAAACTGAGAGTTTTACATTAACGTGGTGATCTGAATAATAGTGGACATAAGAACAGACGTTGGTAGGTTTCCTGTAAACATCAAACACAAAACTTCTATCCCTTCTATGAACAAAACATCTAAAAATGGTAATGAACAATTATTTTCCTCTTCAACGGTGAATTTAATAGAAGGTACCAAATGATTTACCTTGTCCAAAAACTGTTCAAATTTTTCGCACATGGGCCAAACACAGAATATGTCATCAACGTATCGAAACCAAAGGACCCCTTAGGCAAAATAGCAGGCGATATTTTTACTTCAAAAACTCCATATATAGGTTGCTAAGAACTGGGAAAGAAGTTTCCCATAGCCATCCCAAACTTTTTTGAAGGTAATAATTTCCGTTAAAACAAACTTGCAATCCTTAACACATAATTTTATCAATTCTAAAATTTTGTCAGAAGCTAAGGTAAATCATGCCTTGTTAATTCGTCAGCTAAAAAGGCCAATAAATCGTCAACTGGGACATTGGTAAATAAAGAAGGTACATCAAAACTGACCATTTTAAAGTCGTAATTTATGCGAGAATTACTAATTTTTTCAACAAAATCTGTATTATTCTTTATATGCGGTTGGGAAATGTTTCCGACAATAGGCGTGAGAATCCGAACCAACCATTTAGACAGTTTATATGAAACGCTACCAACAGAACTGATTATTGGGCGGACAGGATTACCAAACTTGTGTGTTTTAATAAGACCATACATATACGGTAAAGTTGCACACTGCGAAGAAAACTGTTTGATTAGAGCATCATTTCCTTTTAAGACACTTTTTAATTTCTTATTAAAGTTACTATTAACAGTCGCTAGGATTTTTCGTAGTTCTGAGTAAGTTACATTATCTGACAAAAGATTACACATTTTTCTAACATAATCATCTTTATCCATTATCACCAGAACCTGGGATTTATTGACTACGTAGATGTTGCCAACTCCTTTAATTATCTGGAAAGGAATTGTAGTCTGTCTAGTGATGAGCTTAATATTTGCAAAGGTATTGTTTACGGTGCCCTGTCGAAACCAATACCAACTAGTGTTCCTAGACGTTTCATCAAGTGTTACAATGACTTGAAAAATGATAATGACCTGCATATTACGAAGGCTGATAAATCCCAGGTTCTGGTGATAATGGATGAAGATGATTATGTTAGAAAAATGTGTAATCTTTGTCAGATAATGTAACTTACTCAGAACTACGAAAAACCTCTAGCGACTGTTAATAGTAACTTTAATAAGAAATTAAAAAGTGTCTTAAAGGAAATGATGCTCTAATCAAACAGTTTTCTTCGCAGTGTGCAACTTTACCGTATATGTATGGTCTTATTAAAACACACAAGTTTGGTAATCCTGTCCGCCCAATAATCAGTTCTGTTGGTAGCGTTTCATATAAACTGTCTAAATGGTTGGTTCGGATTCTCACGCCTATTGTCGGAAACATTTCCCAACCGCATATAAAGAATAATACAGATTTTGTTGAAAAAATTAGTAATTCTCGCATAAATTACGACTTTAAAATGGTCAGTTTTGATGTAACTTCTTTATTTACCAATGTCCCAGTTGACGATTTATTGGCCTTTTTAGCTGACGAATTAACAAGGCATGATTTACCTTTAGCTTCTGACAAAATTTTAGAATTGATAAAATTATGTGTTAAGGATTGCAAGTTTGTTTTTAACGGAAATTATTACCTTCAAAAAGTTTGGGATGGCTATGGAAATCCCCCTTTCCCCAGTTCTTAGCAACCTATATATATGGAGTTTTTTGAAGTAAAAATATTGCCTGCTATTTTTGCCTAAGGGGGTCCTTTGGTTTCGATACGTTGATGACATATTCTGTGTTTGGCCCATGTGCGAAAAATTTGAACAGTTTTTTTGACAAGGTAAATCATTTGGTACCTTCTATTAAATTCACCGTTGAAGAGGAAAATAATTGTTCATTACCATTTTTTTAGATGTTTTGGTTCATAGAAGGGATAGAAGTTTTGTGTTTGATGTTTACAGGAAACCTACCAACGTCTGTTCTTATGTCCACTATTATTCAGATCACCACGTTAATGTAAAACTCTCAGTTTTTTGTAGCATGTTTTTAAGGGCATTAAGGATATGCAGCCCGGAATTCTTAGACTCGGAATTTTGTAAAATTTACGACGTGGGAATTATGTTAAAATACCCAAAGTTTTTAATCGACAAATCTTTACAGAAAGCGAGAAACATTTTTTATTCCAATAACAATAGGGAGCCTTTGGTGAGAGAAAATATTTTGACACTTCCATATAACGTAAATCTTTGTTTCATTAAAAAATTACTGAAAATTTTCAAGATAACTGTTGTTTACAAGAATTCAGGGACACTTCAGAATATCATTGTTCGTAACTCCCCCAAAACAAATTAATGGCTGTATTTACACGATTCCTTGTGCTGGGTGTAGTAATAAATACCTTGGTCAAACTGGTAAAGAACTAGATTATCGTCTAAAACAGCATCGTTACGCAGTTCGAACAGGCCAATTGACAAGTGCTTTATTTGTACATATGAATGATTTTAACCATTGTATAGACTGGAAAAATTCATCTGAGATTATTTTTTGTAACCACATTGTTAAGAGAAATATAATTGAATCTGCCTTTATTAAGCATTTTAACAATCAACTTATGAATATTAGTTCGGGTCTTTTTAAATTAGATAGTTACCTTGTTCATAAAATTGTAGGGAAGTACAATGTTACCTTTTAGCAATAGCCTGTTCTAACTGTAGTTTCAGTTCTTAAGTATTTTTAAAGTATTTTTGTTTGGTATGTGACAATTTGACTTCAAACTAGTGATTGCATTCAGTAATGATGTTTAGCTTGTTAGTGGCTCTGATCTTTGTTTTTGTGAAGTTTTCTTGTTTATGTCTCTCTTTATTTATTTTACTTTGTATTTTGAAGAAGTGTACGCAATACACGAAAGCGCTTGGTACCTGGTCTTTAATTTTCACCTTTCATGTGGTCGTCTACGTATACATATATATATATATATATATATATATATATATATATATATATATATATATATATATATATATATATATATATATATATATATATATATATATATATATATATATATATATATATACTGTATGAGTATATAGAAGCTCCTCGCCACTCTTTACCAGATATGTATGTAATTGTAATTGCCACAATGCCCTCTTAACTTCACGAATTTTCTACACTTCTTTGGATACGCTAGTCACTACAAAGCTTCAGATGGTTAGTATGGGTCTATTTCAACTCCAATAAATGTATCTGAATTCGAAATGTTTATAATTATATGAGCAGCATCTGTCTTCTGTCTTTCTCGCAGTAAGGCCGACAATGTGACCTTCTTCTGTTTTCCTGGATACAGGTTCGAATCCTGTTATGGACGTCAGAATTTCTTTATAATATTCAATGTGATCTAAGACTTTGTGGTGACAAGCATATCCAAAAGTGCAGAAAATTCGTGAAGTTAAGAGGGCACTGTGGCTATTAGAATTACGTACTTAATCATATATATATATATATATATATATATATATATATATATATATATATATCTGTGTATATGTGTGTGTGTGTGTGTGTGTGTGTGTGTGTGTGTGTGTGTGTTGTGTGTGTAATTGTAATAGCCACAATGCCCTCTTGACTTTTCGAATTTTTCGCATTTTGTGGATACGCTTGTCACTACAAAGCCTTAAGATCCAAGTGCAAGAAATATGAAGAAATTATGATGTCCGGTCTCGGGAAACGAACCCAGGTCCCATAATCACGGATACAGGACGACTTATCGTTGCCGACTCACCACCGCCGAATCAGCGCCAGGACAACTCAGGGCCAGGACAACTCAGCACCAGGACAACTCACCACCAGCCAACTCAACACCAGGCCAACTCAACGCCAGGACAAATAAAATTAACTTATTAATGGTCATTTTTAAAGCAAAACTTTTTAAAACCGAATAAAAGTAATTTATTAAGGATCAGTTTTTAATACACGACTTTAATTTATTAACCCTTCTTAGACTACTCTCGTATATATACGATCGGCTACTTTTCATCTCGAAGACTATTCACGTATATATACATTTGCCCTTTCTCGCCATAATAACAGCTTTTATCGCATTAAAATTGTTACCACGTGCAAGTTCAAGTTATTCTATGTTATTACAACACAAACTACGAATCAGGATGGTAGGAGATGAGAGAGAGAGAGAGAGAAACTTTTCGGGCATTTATACATAAAGTCCTGTAAGGGCAAAAGTCGACTTCGTAGTAAAAGCAAATTACCGCTGTATGAATTATTTGCAACCAAGCGGTGCATAATATTTATTTTCTATAAATTCTCCACCAGGTAAAACACCTCGTCAAACTTTCCCACATGACCTTGAGAAGAAAACGGATTACAGCTTATCTGGGTGGGGCACAAGGAGGTTAGGGTGGGGCAGTGTACTTATAGGCTTATAAGGGTAACCAGAGTTTGTAAACAACTTACTGCGACAGACGTGTATTGTTTGTTTATCAGGAAAGTCATCAGGTGAAATATGATAGTTATATTTCATGGCTTTTCTAATTCACAGACCACTTAATATTACATTTTCAATTTCGAAATACCCTGCCTCAGATATGGCAGATATATGATAAATAATCAGACCATTATGGTAATTATGACATCCTTCCTTTCCCCACTTTCACCATCCCATCATGTTTGAATGAATATAATTCCATGCTACAAGGCATTTCACTCAATCGATAAAAGTTGTCTTTTTGTAAACAATACAAATTATGGTTCGTAAAGACGTTATATATATATATATATATATATATATATATATATATATATATATATATATATATATATATATATATTATTACTAAAAACGCTTATATGGAAATATATTAGCAAATATTTCTGATTATGTAACATAGGACTGTAAGATGGAAGCTGAGTGGTCTTTACCTTCAAGCAGACATACAGTATAACATAAATAAGAAAAACCTGGTTATTCGCGTGTTCTGCTGAACACGTGGACTGTTTTTTTTTTCTTGTGTACCATAACGAGGTCCTGGTACTCACGTTTCCAGGGCAACGTACGCAATGCGGTTTCCAAGTACTTAGAATTGTATCATTGTAAACATTTAGGTACTTTCGATTATGTAAGTTTCATTGTGTACAACTTAACTTTTGAAATCATATTACCAAAGTCCCTTACACACACACACACACACACACACACACACACACACACACACATATATATATATATATATATATATATATATATATATATATATATATATATATATATATATATATATATATATATATATATATATATATATATATATAAATATATATATATATATATATATATATATATATATATATATATATATATATATATATGTATATATATACAGTATATTTCTACGAATGTCCGAGGGATACTTACTTGATTCTGGGCGGCAATGGATGAATGCAGGGAGTTCCTTATATTTATTACACATCTGACTCAATGTTAGGACAATTCATAGATAAACAAGGGAAAATCTGTGGCTTAGGGCCTTCTTCATGTGATAGAAAATTAAGTAAACTCAAGGGTTCTCTTAACTAGTTATACTTACATAAAAAACACAGATCAGAAGAATGACGAATTACTGGGCAGGTAATAATAGGGGCTTGCTAAATGAATGAATCCTACACAGAATGAATATTCTACGCCGATGATGTCTTCATAACAGGAAACATCGCAGTGGGGGTAGAAGAGGGACTGCACATAGATAGAGCCGAGTGGTTCCACAGTCGAGGCCTATCTGCAATATACAGTATATGCAAGACAGTTACTTCCAAGAATAATAAAACGCTAAGGGAACTGAGGGAAAAGCACAGATGGTGCCAAATAACTCAGTTCAACACTAAATGCATAATTACGTTAACACTGAGTGGTTCGAATCTCGGGTTGAACATGTGGAAAGTTCGAGGGTCAGGCAAGGTTAAGGTCAACTGTCCTGGCTGGTGTTCTGAGAGCTTCTCTCTCTCAATTTCCATTGCATCATCCATAAATAACCTTTGGAGATTACACATTACTTCCAACACACATAGCGCGAAGGTCAATCTTTGCCACATTTTCTAAGTAGGCCGCATGGCATCAGTTAACCCTTGTGGAGGGTTTAAAGCAGGGCGGGAAGCCAGCTTTCTCTTTTTTGGCTTCTCCCTTGCCTTGCTTGAAGCCGAGAAGGTACGACGGTCACCTGGAACAAGGCCTTAGGCAGTCATTTTGGACAGAGAGAAGGGTTAGGCTTAACCATTTTGGGGAATGAAGGAGAGAGTTTATGAAGGGGCGAGTGGAAACCCACAGTTCTAGTAATTAAAACAACAGAAATGAATTTTATTTCTTTCTCCGCTACATTACAGATGTAAAAACAGACACAGGTGGCCCGGAGAGAGGCTCCATTCATTAAAATATTTATATATATATATATATATATATATATATATATATATATATATATATATATATATATATATATATATATATATATATATATATATATATATATATATATATATATATATATATATATATATATATATATTATATCTCTGTATAATGTCTTTTATGAACCATAATTTTTTTAATAACCTTAATCTTAAAGGTATGTATCAAGTGCTTCATTTATCTTTTTGTTGTTCCAAAACTCATAAGTGCTGGTTTGGCTTGTGGTGAGTGGTTAATTGAAGATGTATGTGAAGGCAGATGACTGAATTTTGCAGATTGTTACTTCTTTTTCACAACGATCTCCCACTGAATATTTGAGAGGAACTACATGCAATTTTCAATAAATCTGTAAATTAAAATTAAGGTCATGTATTAAAAATTGATCCTTAATAAATTACTTTTATTTGGTTTTAAAAAGTTATGCTTTAAAATGACCATTGATAAGTGAATTTTATTTGTCATGGCGATGAGTTGGCCGGTGGTGAGTTTTCCTGGCGTTGAGTTGTCCTGGCCCTGAGATGTCCTGGCGCTGAGTCGGCAGTGGTGAGTTGTCCCTTCCCGCATAATCACACTGGGTCACGTCGGCAACGTGACCCCGTTTTGGTTACGGGACCTGGGTTCATCTCCCGTGACCGGACATCATAATTTCTTCATATTTCTAGTGACAAGCATATCCAAAAATCGCGAAGAATTCGAGAAGTTAAGAGGGTATTGTGGCTATTACAATTACATATGTATCTGGTAAAAAGTGACCAGTAGATTCTACACACACACACACACACACACACACACACACACATATATATATATATATATATATATATATATATATATATATATATATATATATATATATATATATATATATATATATATATATATATATATATATATATATATATATATATATATATATATATATATATATATATATATATATATATATATACTGTATATACATATACAGTATATGTTGAAAAAAATTCAATAGTCCAAAATGATTAGTTGAAATTAACCGATAACAAAGATATCCTGAAATTATCGGGAAACTATTTATCATAAATAAAGTGATGTGTGTTCATTTTTACCCTGCAAACTATGATGAAATACCGTTTTATATATATATATATATATATATATATATATATATATATATATATATATATATATATAAAATTGAGTTTTACTCTGGTTCTCTTGGTTCCATTTATTGTACTAGTAATATATCTTCATGTTTAGCAATGGGTCAGGCTCATATATATACTGTACTGTATATATATATATATATATATATATATATATATATATATATATATATATATATACAGTATATATACTGTATATATATATATATATATATATATATATATATATATATATAAACAACGTCATTCGTTTACACATAACTTGTTCATTCTCTCTCTCTCTCTCTCTCTCTCTGACGAGGAGGACCGTGGTAAGCTTCTCAAATTAACTACTTGCTGTTCCTTGAATTTATAGCATCCTGATACATCAGTCACATAACTTTATCGTAAAATGAAAGCCATATAACCACCAAGCATTTATTTTTCTAATGAAAAATTGCTAATTCCTCTGGAAAATCTCTCCGGGCGTGGATCCCTGGTTAACCAAGGCAGTTATAGTACTACCGGATAGCCGTATAGGCTTCCGAGAGAGAGCTGTTATCACATACAGATCTTTGTTTTATTAGTATCCATTCATACCTAAGTTCAGTAATGGTTAATACATATAGATTACAGTCATTCATCATACTGTCTATGGCTGTTCTGTACAGAAGCCGTGAACGGTTTCGTAACCGATACAAAAAATAATATATTGGAAAACAGAGCAAGTTTCATTTTGTGACAAGCTTTTCAAAAGAATTTCCATACTTTCTTTCCCCTACCCCTTCCACTTCTGCTGTACTTCTGTTATATGGCTGACTAAAGTGGGCCTTTTCAGAAAGGCCTCTCTTAGCCACAGGCTTTTATTTCCAGTGCAAAATCCCTATTAGCATGTACGCAAGTATGTAGACTATAAATATGTCCTTTAGTGGAGTGGAACCACATAAAAACCTACAATGAGTGTATATAGCAGGAACCACCTGCAGTATACTCACGAGTATATAGTTTAAGTCTATAATAAAAAATTCAGAAAGCGTGAAAAGAAATGAGATAAAAACAGGAAAATGTGTAATGATGATAGTTAGGGGCCTATCCTAACCTTACTTAGCTTATGGCGCTTTGCCTCTCTCTCTCTCTCTCTCTCTCTCTCTCTCTCTCTCTCTCTCTCTCTCTCTCTCTCTCAATAATGAATACGTCTTCGACAGTGTTATTCAAAGCAGATTATTGTCGAATAATATTTCAATCCTTTATTAGGTCATTTATATCACAACAAAGGAGGCAAATATATGGGAAGAATTGCTCTACATATAAATATTACGCTCTCAATTTCCCTCATTTTAGAACGTATTTATTTTCTCTCTCTCTCTCTCTCTCTCTCTCTCTCTCTCTCTCTCTCTCTCTCTCTCTCTCTCTCTCTCTCTCTATATATATATATATATATATATATATATATATATATATATATATATATATATATATATATGTGTGTGTGTGTGTGTGTGTGTATGTATATGTATATACATATATATACACACATACATATATATATATATATATGTATATAATATAATATATATATATTTATATATATAAATATATATATATATATATATATATATATATATATATATATATATATATATATATATATATATATATGCGCATTCAGCTACAAACTTCCTTTAATATCCAATTCGCTCAACCTCGGAAATAATATATTTTATGTATGTTACCGAAGGGAATTTTTTAGTTGATAACGAACTTATTATCAACTAAAAGATTCCCCTTCGGTAAATATATATGAAAATATATTATTTCCGAGGTAGAACGAACTGGATATTAAAGGACGTTTGTAGCTCAATGCTTGTATATGAATCACGGTGATGTGATAAAAATTCAAATATATATATATATATATATATATATATATATATATATATATATATGTGTGTGTGTGTGTGTGTGTGTGTGTGTGTGTGTGTATAAATTGTGTGTGCGTGTATGCGTGTGTATGTAATGCCAATCACTTGATTGCCAGGTCAACTCAAACTCATCTTGAACCAAAAATTTAGTAAATTGGCAACAAAGCTGAAAACCTCTAACGGTGTTGTAATATAATAGTATATCCGTTTTAATGCCGACGAATTTATTAAAATACCTCTGAGCATGGAGAATGAAAACTGTCTTTACATGAGTCATATAAAGATGCACTTCTATTCATTGTAAATACCAAGGCAATACTTGAAAAGTCAATTCCGTGGCCTTGGATAAACTAGAATGACGAGGATAAACGCCCTGAAAGTTTCGATCTGACGTCAAGACCGACAAGAAATCTAGGTGGGCGACAACACATCTCCATCAAGATTAACCAGGTAATTAATTTATACAAACTGATGACGCAATGCCTACAGCCATCGAAGTCAGGCTCACCGGGAAATGAAATATTTCGATTTATATAAAATTAATCTTTAATAAAGGACTACTTTTTGGCAACATCAATGGCCTTAATTTTCTAGGCGCGCGGCTCTTTGTGCTAGGCATTAAGTGGTTCTGATCGGTGTGCGCGGTTTTTTCTAACATACGTCTTATGTCTCTGTCGACCGTAAGATATGGGACTATTCTTTATCTATCTATCTATCTATCTATATATATATATATATATATATATATATATATATATATATATATATATATATATATATATATATATATATATATATATATATATATATATATATATATATATATATATATATATGTATACATATCTTTATCACTTACACAATTGTTCTGTGCATTAATACAACTGATAATAGGACCTCGTTTAAACAGGATGGTATATAGCGGAAAGTTTATTAAGAAAAAGTAACAAGCTTTCCATGATAAGAACAGTTAGTCCTGGAAAGCTTATAACTTCTTCTGAATAAGTATCTCCAGTAAAAACCATACTGATTAAACAGGTCCTGTTATTGATATTTACATATATACTGTCTGTTTGTGAGCTTGTGTGCGCGAGAGCTCCCTCAAAGGAATACCGGAATAGGTATACCAGTTGCACTTGTGCCCATTAACGCACACTTGCTCTTCATTCTCATTACCTCCCACACTTGAAAAACGTAACATGAAAATCAATATGTTTTTGTTATATGCTTCCTCCACCCTCCACCCCAACGCCCCCTCAACCCCTCTGTAGTAAGACCTGTAATAGAGATAACTCCCAATTGTGGTCGCAAGGCCCTGCAGGCAATATTGCTCGACTTCCCCTTTGTTACCGAACACATCCAATACATTATTCTTGTTTTATTGATGACATGTTATATATTTTCTATTGTATAACGATATGGGGAGTTTTATTAGTTCACAGAAAATGCCGTATTTGAGTACTGCAAACGTTTTTTCTGCATAAAATATTTTTGTTTGAAAATTTTCATTATTCATTTGTCTCGACTTTCTAATTCACGCCATTTGTCTTCACGTATGGGCATTTTATCCTTTGGAAGTTTGTTGTGCAAGTCACCGAGCTCTAAGACTCATGTCATAAGATTGTTTGCTTATTTTAAATTAATCTAAGACCAGGAGATATGACTAAAACCAGAAGTAGAAACTGGAAGGCGAAAGGTGGGTTCCAACCCCAAAGGAAGCCCGACTCTTGGAACACTTATGATCATTAGAAAGGAAAAAAATAGAAGTTGGGGGAAAAATTTCGAACTTTGTATTATAAAAATAAAGCAACAAAGCCGAGCATTCTAAGGTCTGCTCATTTTCACGATAAGTGGTGTGTCATGGGGAGCTCTCCTTCAGCTCAGTGTGAGAGGGACAAGATCGCATTGCATCCATGGAATAGAGCGATGAGTCAGTCCACTTGACCTGAAAAGTGTGAAGAAAGGCTCTTGAGAAGTGACGAATTTTGGGAATCACGTAGATCTGGCATATCGCGAATTTTTTTTCACCATAAAGGGAATCTTGTTTCTTTCGTGTTTTCGGGTTGCTGCTTGCTAAGAGTTTTAAGGAGAAAGAAATTTTAAGATTTAACCCAAACTTTCCACAGTTACTGTTCTTGGATAAGTCTTCGATCTAATACTGAAAAAATTAAAACGACTCTTAGACCCAATTTTGACTTCAAAAGCGGTATCAGTCACGATGAATAATTATTTATTCCACAGGATCCATTGATAGTGCAGCAGATCAGTAGAAAAATAATTCAGCTTGTGATACAGGCATGAAATTTGGCACAAGTGCTCATTTTAACCACCTCTTTTGAAAAATCTGAGTGTCCACGCAAAATTTCAATATGGCCACCACTTTTCAAGATTGCCGCTAGTTGTTTCAATTTCTGGCACTTTGAGTAAATCATTGTTGAAATAAATACATCAGTCATTATTCAGATAATGTCTTCCTGGGTAGAGGAGTTAATTGAAAATACCATCAGAGCCCCTACTACTATATTTACCATTGTGATAAAGATGGCATACAAAATGGCCGCCATGAAACATTTTGCTCGATAACTCTGCAACTAAGAAAGATAGACATGAAATTTTTATCTATGCCTATATTTATGAGGCCAGAGAATCTGTTTTTAGCATTTCTATGGGACTATTATCAATATTACATCTTGGAGAGGGACCCCATAATGCTACTGAAAAGTATACAAGCACAAGACTGTAATGGAGTATGATAACACAGTATCTTATCTCTGTTTGAGCACTGTCTCAATGTCTTTTTTTAAGCCTGAAATGAACGCAAGATTTTAAAGATGCATGGTGTCACCTTTTAGTGTGACGAAATTCTCATTCAGATGTATCTGAAGCATCATTTGCAACATTACGATTACACCTCCCATTTGCAGCTACACAAAGCTGTGCATGTAAGCTCAAGCCTGTAGTATTTGCACCTGCCACGCCAACCAGACTCGCAGCCACATTTTGTAAGCTGTTCACAACTCTTTGCAATGGGGGAGTTGGCTGTCCAGAAGACTCTCCAGTCTTTGCCAATCTTTTCCCAACCCCAGTCAGCTGGACTCTGTACTTCTGGCTAGCGCAGAAATGCCTGACCCCATGCACAACCTGCCTGATATGCTGAACGTCTGGTGTGGTGAAGCAGAGCTGCTCTGGTTGGAGGGATGGCTTCATATGGTCTCTGCTTTCTGGCAAACAAGTCAAGTCTGGCCTCATCCACATTGTCAACAGTGCTTGACCTGTCATACATGAGGACCACAAACTTCTCCCGAATCTTCATATCACCATTTTCGGTGGTTGGTGGGTACTTGCTGAGTTTGGAAAAAACTGGAGTGGCCTCTGGAAAAATGTCCCATGTCTGCCATGCTGTTTTCTTTCCTTTATTTCTAAAGGCTGAAACATTGTTGTATAGGTTGTGAATGCTAATCCATCAAAGGCTCTGTCCTTGGCCAAGCCACTGCTGCTGCAGACCCATGCTTTGCAGAGTTAGGAACACATTCAGGCCAATGACAAACAAGGACATCTGTGTCATTGGCTTTGACGATGATAGACTTGCTCCCCTGTCCTGCAGCATATCTGGCATGGACAAAGATGCAGCTGTCTGCCTCCTCATGAGAACATTCGTCCAGTTCAAGTAGACTCACTTTGTGAGTGTTAAGTGCTTGGGTTCCCTTGGTCACAATAAACAAGTTTCGTGCAGACATCTGAGCAATCTTGTCTGCCAGGAAGTGAAATGGCTCTGACTTGTTGTCATTGTGCCTCAAGAAGTTTTGCCAGTTTGAAGGAATGGTGTTCTTCTCTGTCACCTTGCATTTTCCCCCACGTCCCCTTTTGGACCTTGTGTCTGCTTTCAGACTTGATGAACTATACACATAAAGACGATATGTGTTGACTTGTACTCATTAGCATGGGCACTAATTCTTGGCAGAAAGTCAAGGGCTGCATGTCTGCAAAGTCTTAGATCTTTTGGGTAGCAGTGCATGGACCAAAGCCGAACCATCAATGATGATGTCATTCGACTCTGGCTTTTGGTCCGGAAGTGAGATGTGTTTCTCAAGTATGGATAGATCCAGTGGATATACATCTGGTTCTTCACTATGACATTGTTCTTTCTCAAGATTTCTAAGAAGGGACCTTCCTCTTTTGTAAAGGCCAATGAGACATACAAGATGGTAGTTTAGCTCTTGAGTAATTGCTTCACCTGCACCTAGTTTTGCCAATAATTTACCATCATTAAGTGTGTGAACACACTCGTGTAGTCTCTTATTGAGATTCATGGTCATTACTTGTCGAAGATCTGATACAGGTACCACATTTTCACAAAAAATACATGCTTCATTGTCATGACTCATTCGATGCTGTTTAGCATGCTTCTCCTGTGGTTCACTACCTTCAACTGTAGATCTTCACTTTCTTGCACGATCAAGTTTTGCATTATTAAACATGACCCTACAGCTTTAGTGGTATTTTGCCATGTTTTGTCGCACTGTTGCCTCTATGCCACTGCCTTCATCCAGCCTTGCTAGGTCAAAGTTAAGTGGCATTTCAACAATCTCCTGAAACAATGGCACATTGGTTGAAATCATTACGTACCCATCGTGTTCAGGATTACGATGTACAGAGGCCAAGGGTGAAGTTAGACCTTCATTTTTCTTGTCTTCCTGGCAAAGACAACATTTACTCTAGTCGGTCCTCCTTTTGATTGTGATTAAATTTACACTTGCCATTATAAGCTCTTGACTAAGGCTGAGGGCTATCCTTTTACCACCTTAATCTGATATGCACATTGATGTATCGGATACAACTAGGTTCAGTCACCCAACACCTAGCCTGATCATTCACCCGGTGCCATTTAAGTCCCGTGTGATCTGTACACCATCCAGGTAAGTGCATGAGCAAGCCACATACCTTTGGCTCTGCTCTCCTGCACTGGCACCTCCTATCAATTCAGGCGCGGCTGTCTAACTAGAATCTGCCAACAATATATATGAAACACTAAAGGTTATTGATATATTATATTGTTGGTTTTTTAGGGTGTTAAGCAGTTTGCTTGGAGACATTGTGGGCAAAGGTAAATAGAAACAGCGCCTAGGTATTCAGCAAGTCAGTGCTGACGAAGGCCTAGCATCAGTATGGCTGCCCACGTATACAAAGGGCAGCATACCCTGGGCAATGTGCTGGTTATGCCACCAGAAGTTGTCAAGATCTGGCGAGTGCATTCATTCGTGCACTCTGATGGCCGTGCCGTGTGAAGTGTGAATATTCCATTTTGAAAACAGGCTAAACATTGAGGGCCTAGATGGCTTTGTGTCAGGATCCATCTGGTTGGAGGACTTTTGAGTACCGCCTGTGAGGTGAGCCAGAACTTTATTCCCAAGAAAACCTGAATGGGTTTAATTAACATGATTTATTTTACTGGTTTATTTTTATCTTCTATGTCTCTTTGATTTTTATTGGTGATTTTACCATTTTTAATTATGTGCATTTCCTTTGGGGTTGGTAACGTGGGAAAACATCCCACTTTTATTTTTCTCTGTGCCTATTTTTAAAAGTTGTGTTTCACCTTTATTCTTCAGATGTATCGTGAATAGAGGCCAATATAAATGGAGGGGAATGTGACTTATCATGACTCCGGTCATACTGACTTATTTTAACTTATATGTTGAGACTTACTTAGTGGAAGTTAATAGTAGGCTACCATGATATCTTACTTGGTTATTTTGATGGTACCAATTCTGGGACGTTTGATATTCCCATTTCAGTTTTATTTCATTTCAAACAACTTGCCATGTGAGATTACTAAATAAATTATGTTTTTTTGGTAGTCATGTGTTTGCTGCTCTTCCTTAATTCAGACAGTGACTGGGATTGGAGAAAATGTGCTGACCCAGTACTGGCCGTTGCTACCGGAGAATCTTAGAGACATAAGATGATATGACATTGTCCTTAAAACAGATGTAGAAGGAGGTTATGACCCTATCTGACCTTGTTAATAGGGCATAATATATATACTTTCTACCAGCTAATTGATATGGGCTATTAGACAGCATTTGGGACACTAAACTACTAAACTTCACTAAAGCAAAGCTAGTACAGCGTAAGTAGAGCAAGATTAGCTGACATTGAACCCCATGCTGAGTTACATAGCAGTGAAGTCACCAATGTGCCTTGGTTGTGCGTTGGCGTTCACTCTTTTAAACTAAAACTAAAGGTAAAACCACCACCTAAATTATATATATAGACTTGCAAACTATTATATTGAACAGGAAGACATTTTTCCATGCCTACTGAATCCTGAGACGTGGTTATTTAAGGTTTTTGGCTGCCATATTGGATGCCATCTTTCTTTATATATGCTATATGAAATCTTTAACAGAAATACATTTTACTTTTGCTTGGTGACTCCGCCTAAAATGTGTATAACCAAAACAAAATGCATACAAACATGACCAGAGGCACATGAGTCCCATGTTAAAACCTTGCCAGCAACCATCTTGAAAAAGGCAGCCATTTTGGAATTTTGAGTGGACACTCAGTAATTTTCAAAAAGTGGCTTATGGAGAAGATATGTACCAAATTTTATGCTTGTATCATTAACTGAAGTATTTTAGTGCAAAAAATATTTTATCTGCTGCACTATGAGTTGCTTTTGTTCGTTCATGCCTGCCGTTATTTGCCTTTCTATTCCAGAAATATTTATTTTTGGTTTGAGGATATCAAGAATGAGTCCTGGGATCCAAAGTCCTTCTTTGTGTTGGTATGCAAATGAGGCAAGCAGTCACAGGTTTCTTGTATTTGTCTTGTGACTTTCAGTGTGCCCAGAGTGAGGGACAGAGTTCAAAGTCGTGGGTTTAACAGATTAGGTGGCACGTCTCATTACCAACATTCTTTGCATGACCATTAGGGGCACACCAGTCGAACAGATATGCACACTTAGCATAGGCTTAATTCCAGTACCATTACTGGACACCCTGGAAAAGTGGTTTCAAACCTTTTGAGAGAACTATACCTTTGCCTTAAATGAATATCAACCACTACGGTAGTTGGTGGTTAGTAACGCCCAGCCACCCTGAGTACCAGAAACCCCGACTTTGGCCCCTTATAACTCTGGAAAAATATTCAACCGATCAGGATGAAACTCTGGCTTTAGAGGTTTCCCACTAAGGTCTCTAATTGTGGCAAATTTCATCGAAATCCGTTCAGCCGTTCCGAAGATCCAGATATCAATTTTTGGCGTTCAGGGGACGTGGTGGGGGTGGATGGGTGGGTGGCGGACCCAACATATCTTAATATGTATGAATAGCAAGTGTTGTCAAGCCTGACACGAAACAGTGATGCTGCTAGTTACAAGAAAAATACGTACTGAGTATATATATATATATATATATATATATATATATATATATATATATATATATATATATATATATATATATATATATATATATATATATATATATATATATATATATATATATATATATATATTATTATTTATTCACAAGTTATTTATTCACAAGACTTCTCAATATTTATTTTATAAAACATTGTTTACATAGGCTAAAACTTTATGCGCTCTGTTCATGATGTTTTACACATCAACGATTAATAGCATGCATGTGGCTTTTTTTTTTTCTTGTTGGCCCTGGGCACCACCCATGGCTACTGCCAAACAAGACAGCAATTCCACCTGACGATAACCAAGGGGGATCGTGAAGGGACAAGGCGTGTAAATGCCATAGATAAGATAATAGAATTTAGGACAAAGGCCAAGCCCTGTGACCTACGAGGTCATTCAGCGGTGAAAGAGAAGTTGACAGCCAGTAAGAAGGTTTGAAAGGTGTAACAGGAGGAAAACCTCACAGTTGCGCTATGAAACAATTGTTAGGAGAAGGTGGAAAGTAAGATGGAAGAAAGAGAATAGGAACGGAAGTACAGTGAAAGGAATGAAAGGGGTTACAGCTAGGGTCGGAAGGGTTTATACTTGTTGATGTTATTCCTCGGCCTAAGCAATTTGTTTCCACGCCTCGCTTCCTCGCCCTAACTTCTGGTCTATCCTCCTCGGCCTAAGCAATTCTTCATTGAGTCTGCCATCCTCAACTCTCCCGTAGGTGGGTAGTGACGTCAGTGCACCTCACGCTGTGCACAGTAAGCATTACCTAAGGCTCTTTGCAGGGTCCCTTCGGCTCTTAGCTGCAACCTCTTTCACTCCTTTTTTCTCTACCTCCCTTCATACTTTTTCTCCCATCTGATTTTCTGCCCTCTTTAGCAATTGTTTCACAGTGCAGTTGCAAGGTTTTCCTCATTTTACATTTTTCAAACCTTCTTACTGTCAATTTCCCTTTCAGCGCTGAATGACCTCATAGGTCCCAATGCTTGGCTTCTGGCCTAAATTCTATACTCTAATTCCAATTCCTCAACTCTTTCTTTCCCTTCCAACTTTTCCCTCAAAGAAAGTCCAGTTACGACGAAGCTCGCTTAGCAAATCTATTGGCCTTTACAACACGACCCACATTAAACGACGGCACGATTTGCGTAAAAACAGACTTAGCAGCATCCCGAGATGTGTCTTCGTAAAGATAGTGGCGTTTACCTTTTTCAAATAAACTAACAATCATCCATAATTTTAATTTAATGCTTATTGTTCGTGCCTGGTACCAGTTTCTCAGCTTTTCGTTACAATTAACTAAACATATTTAAGAAGACATAACATTTTACCCTGTTCTAGAGCAATCAATTTATTAAAAACCGTATTGGGAATTCATTTGTAAATTATGGGCTTATGTTCCAGTAAGTTTTTATAACCTATAATTCTACTTCACTAATTTACAAATTCCTTCAGCAGTTTGCAATTTTCATTTCCGTAATAAATAGAAACGATAGCAATTAAAGAGACCCATTAACACAAATACCATTTCATATGGTAGTACATCCCCATGAAACATTCCATATCTAACGCCAGTCATGTTACCATCCTGCGTGGGTTACATGGACAGTTGTGGAAATAATGGTCATTACCCTATACAAGTAACGTGTTAAACCGAATGGAATATGAAATTTAGGCAAAAAAGCGAAGCGCTGGGACCTATGAGGTTATTCAGTATCGAAGAGACCTATTAAACAGAAATCGTTAAAACAAATTATTAAATCTTTTCGGTAAAAGAAACTTTGGTCAAAATGTGGTCAACAGGCTCGTTTGCCAAACGACCTCCACTCCCCTCCTCCACACATTAAAAACGTCGCGCAATACTTTAGTGACATATTTCAATCTTTTTAAAATCCATAACGTAAAATTCTTTTCACCTGCGTTAAATCCCATATTTAGCCACGTAGCTTAAGGCCTTGTCCGTGGAAGTGTAGCTGACCATCACATTATTAAATTCTCATACCAATGAATGGAAATAATTTCTTTGTACTAGCGTCAGGAAACAAATAACTTGATATTTAGTTTTACCTTCTAATTACACATTGTTATAAAGTAGTAAAATTACGTAATTTACAAATTTTTGGGGGTCCCAATACATTTAACGGCGCTCTTGGTGCTGTACATTTATTCAGTAGTACGGCGTCAGATTTCAGCTCGTTGTCCCAAAATTAGCTAAGGGCATTTGAGTCGTCACAACCAATACCCAAACCACATTTCCACCATCAGTGTTGAACAAATGGAACTTTCAACAATTCCATGAGAGTGGCTGCCATTAACTTGCTTACTTTTAAAATTTGATAAAGGCCTTTCACATGTGTATTCACTCACACGTGAATACTGTTAAACAGTCTGGTATATTTTTAAATTAATTGTTTTACCTTCAACATCTGCATCTGTAATTATATGGATGATAAACCAGATTCCACATACTTTGCTTTCCCCTACAAAAATACCGAGGAAGTAGTCAAGAACTGAAAACTAGAGACCCATTATTTATTAAAAAAAAAAAAAAAAAATTATAATGCACAGCCAAATGATAGGTTTACGAATGCGGAATATCCGAGGAACCCAGCTGACAAACCTATCAGGATTTGAATGAAGAGCGCAGCATGGAAAATTCAGAAATTAAATGAACAGAAGCCTACACCTATCTTGTCAACATCTTGGATCCCTAGAAATATCAGCCTAACATTGAAAGGAACGCAAATACATTTTATACCGTAATTAAGGCTGTATAACAAACATTCATACTTTACAACGTTGCTCTGCTTCTGACGCCGTTTCAAGTAAAAATTTTCACTATACGTAGAAACCACTCAAACAAAATTTGTATATTAATACTTAGAAAATGTACTATTCTGAATATCACCAAAATCAAAATTAAGATAACCCACATACTATGATCAAAGTCGTATTCTTCAAAAGACACCTTTGATCTTTCTAGAATTCAGGTAAAAGTTAAAGAAACCGCTGAACTTTAAAATAAAGCGACGAAGTTGTGTAATGTGAGCTCTTGTTAGGAAGGATATGATTACAACATAGAACAGTTTTGCCACTAATCTTATCAAGAAGACTCAACAGCTCCTACCTTAGTGTACTGTGTTTAAAAATGTATACTGATACATGCATTAACCGCCTGATAACCTTTTAAACATTTCAGGTGCTATATAGCAAATACGATTGTCATGGATAGCTTGGCGAACACTGACATTCATTACAGCATCGCATTCACTAAATTAATGGGTACCAACAATTGCATCCAACTCATATGATTATATCTTCACGACCTCATTATCTTTGTTAATTCGTATTTCACATACTCAAAGCCTTGTTGATGGATACCATTGGAAACTCATGCCTTTATTATAAACAGCATCCCAAACCTCACTGCTTGTGTTCACGAACAGTTCCACAACACACTGTTCAAGGAAGCATCACAGTTCCCGCTTATGTTATAACCAGCCCCACAAAGCACTGCCCTTATTCAATGATAGTATGAATGTCCCAGTGCCTCGTAATCATGAACAGCATCATAATCATTGTGCCGATAGTACCATTTACTCACTGTTTGTGTTCACGGATAGCATAACACGTATTTGACAGGTTAATAGAAAAAAAATTCATTGCCCACGTTTATGGATGGCATCACAAAACTATTGCCAATATTCATGGGTAACATCACAAAACTATTGCCAATATTCATGGGTAACATCACAAAACTATTGCCAATATTCATGGGTAACATCACAAAACTATTGCAAGTGTTCATGAGTGACATTACAAACTCATTGCCAGTATTCAAGAGTAACTTCCAAACTCATTGCTTGTGCATCAGTATCAAGCTTATTGCCTGTGTTTATGAGTAACAAACTCATTGCTTGTGTACATAAAGTAACACTCACTGTGTTCAAAGAGTAAAACTCATTGCTTGTGTTCTTAGAGAAAAACTCACTACTTGTGTTCATAGAGGAAAAACTCTCTGCTTGTGTTCACAGAGTAAAACTCATTGTGTTCAAGAGTGAAACTCATTGTGTTCATAGAACAAACTCATTGCCGGTGTTCATAGAAGAAACTCATTGCCTGTGTTCATAGAAGAAACTCATTGCTTGTTTTCACAGAGTAACAAACTCATTGCCTATGTTCATAGTGTAACAAACTCATTGCCTGCGTTCATAGAGTAATAAACTCATTGTCTGTGTTCATGTGTCACTTATTGCCTATGTTCATTGGGTAACAAACTCATTGCCTGTATTCATAGAGTAAAAAAACTCATTGCCTGTATTCATAGAGTAACAAACTCATTGCCTGTGTTCATAGAATAACGAACTCATTGCCTGTATTCATCGAGTAACAAACTCATTGCCTATGCTCGAGTAACAAACTCATTGACTGTGTTCATAGAGTAATAGACTCATTGCCTATGTTCATGTGTCACTTATTGCCTATGTTCACTGGGTAACAAACTCATTGCCTGTATTCACAGAGTAACAAACTCATTGCCTGTATTCATAGAGTAACAAACTCATTGCCTGTATTCACAGAGTAAAAGACTCATTGCCTATGTTCATGTGTCACTTATTGCCTAGGTTCACTGGGCAACAAACTCATTGCCTGTATTCATAGAATAACAAACTCATTGCCTGTATTCATAGAGTAACAAACTCACTGCCTGTATTCATAAAGTAACAAACTCATTGCCTGTATTCATAGAGCAACAAACACACTGCCTGTGTTCATAGAGTAACATACAAACTTAATGTTAGCGGAAAGCATCATAAATACACTGCTTATGCTTTGAGTAACCTAATAATATCAAAACTAACCAACATACCTGACAAACTTAAATTAACCTGACTACACCCCCACTCAAAGTAAACAGATATTCCAGTTATTCTAAGCAAAAATTATCCATGGCTTAAAATTTCCATACTTCACCTAAACAAAAAATTGCTTTCGTGCTGTCTGTTAACAGGAGCTGAAAGTTCCTAGCTATGAGGTACTGACTAACTTCATAAAACTAATTCCATCTGCTAACAGCAGATATCCAAACATTACTCTGGACAATCTCTGTCTGGGGAAAATTTTGCATGTTTTGATGATTTCCAAGAGATTAGCTATTGGGTAAGCAATTCCTATTATCGTAAATGACCCGTACATTTAGGGAGCTTTCTATAACCTCCTATAACCAGGAATTTTAGATTACGAGAAAGGAAATACCAAGTTCGAATCCTCTGAAAATACTAGTAAGTCTAACGCCAACTTTACGCTTAAAATTTTAAATTCGGGCAAAACCTTTATGAATATTGGCCAAAACTCATCTGACTTAACCTAACCACAAACTTAATCCATTTTCAGGAAGCTAACATTCTAAAATAAAACATACCAAGACGCCAGACCAGTACATAAATTTAATTAATTTTAATGCTGAATATTGACGTTTGATGGCATAAACATTCTTAATTTCCTCAAACCTTAGGGAGCTTCTACAAACTTAACTGAGTGGGAGGTGGCCAAGAACATTTAAACACCTAACGCCTATCTGAACTTACAAGAAAACTAACAGATTAATTCTATACTTACCACCTGAAAGAAAGTTTGATTGGTTGGTTTGTTGTTCAAAACCACCCAAGAACCTGCATAGTGGGTCATACGACCTGTTATGCAGAAAATGGGAGCTCCCCCACCCCTCCAGGGGTGCCGCCCCTAAAGGGGTGGAGAATAAGGTGAAGTTGTTCAAGAACAGTTTATGTTATGACCCTATACCCAGGTCAGATAGGGTCATAATCTCTTACTGTAACTGTTTTAAGCACAGCACCATATCAACTTACGTCTCTATGATTCTGCGGTAGCGGTGGCCAGCCCTGTGTCAGCAAATTCCTTCTCCCTCGTGGACTCCTCTCCCTGCATCTAACCTCAGACAGAGGCCTACTGTAATTAAACACCCACATACAAAACTAGACTTTATTTGCAAATTTAAAAGTAATTCAGCAAAAGCTATCAATATGCAAATGGAAATCATAACTAAATGAAATTCTGATATACAATCCATCGAATTAATGATTCTAGGCCAACCAATGTTAGTGACTAACACCTTGGTCATCAACTAAAATAAACAGGTCAAAAATAGGTCAAAGTCTAGTATATTAGTATATTCCCAATGAGTACATTCTCGACCTCTTATTCAACGAAACATCTGAAGAAGACAAGCTATCTTGACATTATCCTTACTTAATAAGGAAATGCGTCAGCTGATAGCTAAACATTCTCTCCAAGATTTTGGGAAAGTTTTCCTCCCCACTTGTTAATATTATCAGCATCCGTTGTGTATTGTAATTCATAACATATTTGTGACTTATAAGCTTTTCATATATACAAATTAAAAAAGTAAATTTATTACAAAAATAATAGAGTAAATCTATGCCAAATAGAATAGTAAATATATTTTAAAAAATTTTAAAGTAAATTTACTAAAATAAAAAATTTAATTTATTAAAACAAATTTAAAAGTACATTACAAAAATTCTAAAAAGTAAATTTATTACAAAAAATAAAAAATTATATTACAAAAATTTTAAAAATAAATTATGACAATTAAATTTATTACAAAAATCAAAGTAAATTTATGACAAATTAAAAATGAAAATTTATGACAAAAAATTACTTAAAACTCAACTTGGAAGGAAAAAATACCACCTACATGCCTGTTCCTAAAAAGAGCAGCTGTATCTAACATGAAGCTTTACCGTTACAACGAACTCAAGTCAAACTGATACCAAAACTATCCTGGAAAAGACAAAGCTTCAGAGCTGTGCGTCACTTCTCTCTAAATCTTGTAAATTTTGGGCCGTTTCTCACGTCAAATTATGGGTAAACGCCCACAGAAATAGTTATAATGACTGCCAAAGATTTGTACGAAACTAAACACACAGCAAGATTCGAAAATCCCCAGGACAAATATACAAAATTAGCAATAATATAGTAAAGTTCCAGTGTCACCTTGCAGAAGCCCAGGGTTTATTATAACTTGACCAGCGAAGTGACAACAATCGATGGAAATATCAAGCGCCAACGGTATGTAGTATAGTCGAGTGATAAACAGGGTTTTCATAGAAAAACTTTACAGCAGGCACCAATTACACTACGATAAATTAAGAAGGAATTGAATACGCCACTCCTGAGGAAAAAAGGATTATTCAGCAAACTCCTGTTAAACGTCTGCCGCCCAGAACGATGTTACAGTCGAAGTCCTGGTCCGAAGGTTCAAATGTCTGCACTCGAACAATGTTGTTATTTGCCAAGGACTTCAAAGTCTTTGTAGTGTCTTGCTTCTTGGAACATGACCGAATGCGATCCATGGATATCCTAGAAATCTCTAATTTTGCAAGTATTATTTTTATTTCCTACTCCCTTTTTTACTTGTCTTACATGGAAGTTTAAAATACAACACATGATGAATAAATTTCCCTGAATGTAATTCGTAATTTCTTTTAGGGCTCATGAAAACATTTGTAGCATAAGCCTGTAAAGTCCCCGCTCAATGGGTTTTCTATAGTGAACCTCCCATTTTCTACAGTGCCTTTCCCATGAACTTAGGTCATGCTGAATAGCCATATTTTATCTATGCAAAACTGTATCTGTTACTTATTTATTTGTGCCTGTTTACATTGTACATGTGTCAGAACATTATTGTGTCCATTCCTGCAATTATACTTTTACATTTTATTTGTATTTACCTGTCCTGTTTCGCATTAAGAACAATTGACCTCGGGTCACCTGTATCCTATTGTATGTCATTGTACGACGTCCGCACGCCGCTTTATAAGCAGCCTGCTCTCTCATTAAAATAGCAGTACATGTCCTCCTGCTCTCTTCTTTAGCACCTCTCACAGTGGTGACACCGGAGTGGTTCCCGGAGCCATTAGCTGACCCATACGGCGACCTAGTTTTGGCTCCACGAACTACCCCATGCCCCTAACGGACTAAACACAGCGCTTTAACCAAGCATTCGGGCACACCGACTCTCATCGGCAGATCACCAGCATCATTAGCGGACCCACACGGCACACCCCAAGCGTGTATTGACGCGAGTGTAACCCACAACAAGTGAGAGTGCAGAAGCAAGTATGGAAGCAGACATTCCCTCTCACATACAAATAACCGCAAACTTCGCGGACTCTGATGTCTCGCCCACGCAAAACCCGCTCACGCCCTCCCCCATTCCAAGGCTCGCACACTCCTCCACACCAGTACCCGCTCCTCGTGTGCTGCCCGTCCTGATGGACCAAGCCAGGTCTGCCCTCGCCATAAAAGCTGCCTCTCTTCACACACAGCAACCCGTCATCATGGCTTTACAGGGTCGAGGGGCAGTTCAGGCTGGCGGGACTCTCCAACGAAGTGTTGCAGGCAGACGCCGTGATAAACACCCTCCCAGAAGAGGTCTACAGGAAGATCGCCCCATGGGTGTCTGCCGCCGGTCCCGCCACCTACCAAAAGCTGAGGGCCTCCCTCGTTGAGACCTGCTCCCTGCCCGCCTCCGAGAGGGCCGCCCACGCCCTTGACCTCGCCAACAACCCCACCATGACCAGAACCTCCAGGACCCATGGAATGTGATCCAGGACCTCCTCACCCTACCCGAGACGGACGGCAGCGGCAGGCAGTCGGAGATAAGCCTGTCGAGGGAGATCTTCCTCCGTCAGCTCTTCCCAGAGGTTCGGACCCAGATCTTCGAGCCTTATACCCTGCCGCTCGACGACCTGATCAGGACAGCGCAGCAACTATCGGACTCCGCAAGGGCAGCGAAGCGAGCATCCACGCCCGCACACCCCATCAGCTCCCTCCAGCCGGAGGAGGACGTGGAGGAGGAGATAAGCGTCATCACCGGGAGGCGACCAACCCGTCATCAGAGGAAGCAACCACCGGGGACGTGCTACTACCATCAGCGGTACGGCAAAGACGCCTGGAACTGCCAACCCCCCCTGCTCTTTCGCCCATCCAAAAAATGGAGGAGGTGGCAGCCAACAGCACAGGTCGCCATGGCAGCAGAGGAACCCAGGAGCCCAGAACCAGTAGGTTTTTACGTCCACGACACCGTCTCCGGCAGGATGATGCTGGTCGACACTGGGGCAGTATGATCAGTCTTCCCGCCATCCAGAGAGGACCGCAAACGCCCGCCAGACCCGGCTGCCTCCCTAACGGCCGCCAACGGGTCCCCCATCCTCTCCTACGGCACCAAGCTCCTGTCGATCTCCATCCTTGGCCGGAGGCACAACTGGAAATTCATTGTCGCGGACGCGAGGACCCCACTCCTGGGCACAGATTTCCTCGCCCACTTTGACCTGGCAGTCAACGTCGGTCGCAAGCGCCAGTTGGACACCGACTCCTGCCAGTCCCTCCCTCTGGCGACGGGACCCAGCGCGCCCGCCATCTACTCCTTCGCCCCGCACCAGTACGCCCAGCTGCTGAAGGAGTTCCCCGACATCTTCAAGCCCGAACTGCGTCAGGTGCCCAGGACCCCTGCCAAGCACGGAATCTACCACCACATCAAAACAAGGGGCAGCAGCGCACGCAAAGTTTCGAATGCTCCCTCCTCAGCAGCTTCAGAGGGCCAAGGACGCTTTCGCCGAGATGGAGCGTACGGGCATATGCAGGAAGGCCTCCAGCCTGTGGGCCTCTCCCTTCCACATGGTGCGGAAATCAGACGGCTCCTGGAGACCCTGCAGTGACTACAGGTGGCTCAACCTTGCAACGGAACCAGATCACTACCCTCCTTCCAAACATGCAAGATCTCACGGCCTCTTTTCACGGGGCCAAAATATTTTCTAAATTAGATTTGTTGAAGTCCTGCTTTCAGGTACCAGTAGCTCCAGAGGACATCCCCAAAACCGCCATCATCACACCCTTCGGATCCTATGTCTTCGCCTTCTCCACCTTCAGCCTGAGAAACGCAGAGGCAACCTTCCAGAGACTGATGGACAGCATCCTGGGGGACCTGAACTTCTGCGTCTGTTATGTAGATGACATTCTGATTTTTTCCAGATCCCACAAAGAACACCTGCGACACATCTGGAAGGTCCTGCAGTGCCTGCAGGAGAACGGCCTCGTCGTCAGGTTCGATAAGTGCACCTTCGGCATTGAAAAAGTCGACTTCCTGGGCCAAAAGATATCCCCGGGGATCGTCCGTCCACTCGCATCGAAGGTAGCAGCCGTTGCCAGGTTCCCCACCCCTACCTCCGTCAAGGCCGCACAGGAATTCCTCGGGATGGTCAACTACTACAGGAGGTTCATCCCCGGGGTTGCGCGCACCATGGCCCCCTGACAGAGATCCTGAAGGGCCACCCGAAGACCTTAGTGTGGGGCCCTGACCAGCAGCGGGCCTTCTCCCTGAGGAAGGCCGCCCTCGCCGAGGCAACCGCCTTGGCCCACCAGGACCCCAGCAACCCCCCTCCAGCTGACGACGGACGCCAGCAACGTCGCCTGTGGGAAAGTCCTGGAGCAGGTCGTCGCCGGAGTCCCCAGCCTATCGACTTCTTCAGCAGGAAGTTCAGCCCCACAGAGATCCACTACAGCAACTTCGACATGGAACTCTGCGCAGTGCATCGGGCGGTGCGTCACTTCAAGTTCCTCCTGGAGGGCACGCCCTTCACAATCTGGATGGACCACCAGCCGCTGGTCCATGCCTTCACAAAGCAGGGGGACGCATGGTCTTCCAGGCAGCAGCAGCATCTCGCAGCCATCGCTGGAGTTCACCTGCACAATCAAGTACCTCCCCGGCAGGAAGAACCCTGTAGCTGACGTCCTCTTGAGGATCAAGCTCAACGCTGTACAGCTTGGGATCAACTACAAGAACCTAGCCCGGGAGCAGACCACCGACCCAGAGGTTCCAGCCTATCGCACCACCATCACATCGCTCGGGTGGAAGGACGTGCCCCTCGCTCCTGAAGGACCATCACTGCTCTGTGACATAAGCACCAGCCACCCCTGCCCTCTGGTACCCGCCTCCCGCCGCCGTCTGGTGTTTAACATCATCCATGGGCTGTCCCACCCCTCCAGCAGGACGACGGCCAAGCTGCTGGCAGAGAAATTCGTCTGGCACGGTATGCGGAAGGACACGATGGCCTGGGCGAGACAGTGCATTTGGTGCCAGACCAGCAAAGTAGGACGACACACCAAGTCGGGGGCGAGCGAGTTTCCCCAGCCAGGGAGGCGATTCGGACACATCCATGTCGACGTGGTAGGCCCCCTTCCACCATCAGGGGGGGCCAAGTATCTCCTGACAATCGTCAACCGTTCCACCAGGCGGCCCGAAGCGACGCCCATGAAAGAGGCCACCACCAGCACCTGCTTCGGGGCCCTTCTCTCCAGCTGGATCAACCGGTTCGGTGTCCCAGACCACATAACAACCGACAGAAGTCCAGCCTTCCTGTCCGAGATGTGGACTGCCCTAGCATGCCTGCTGGGGACCTTTCACCACAGGCCCCTGAAGGCGTCCCTCATGGCCCGCTGCACCGCCGAGGATTGGAAGTACCAGCTGCCTTGGGTCCTCCTCTGGTTGAGAACCGCCCCCAGAGCCAATGGCGACCCGTCTGCAGCAGAGAAAATCTACGGGGAGCCTCTCGTAGTCCCGGGTGAGCTCATCACGGGGGATTGCCACAACCTGACAGTCCAGAGGCTCTGTGACACGGTCGGAAAATTCGCTCCCTGCCAGCGGATGTATACCGACAGGACGTCACCATTCACGCCTCCCGGCCTGTTCTCCACCACTCACATCTTCGTCAGGAACGATGCCTTCCACTCGCCCTTAACCAGGCCATACAGGGGGCCCTTCCGCGTGCTGGAGAGGAACAGTAAAGCATTCCAGTCGGCCATACATGGGAAAGACGACTGGGTGTCTATCGACCGACTCAAGCCTGCCCTGTTGGAGGAGGACGTCGATGATACCACGCAGCGCCCTCCACAGGACCCGTTGCCCCCGCAGCCAGCCCAGCCCAAAAGGAAGTCGCGTGGCCATCCCCAGAAGGCCCTGAACCCAGATAGCGCCACAGCCAACTGCTCCCGCTCGCACCGCACCCCCCAGCTGACATCGCAGAGCTGCGGCACTCTCCAGCGCCCCAGCAGATACCTACTTTAATCAGACATTACCTACGTCTTGAGGGGGAGTATTGTAACGTCCCTGCTCGACTGGTTTTCTATAGTGAACCTCCCGTTTTCTACTGTGCCTTTCCCATGAACTTAGGTCAGGCTAAATAGCCATATTTTATCTATGTAAAATTGTATCTGTTACTTATTTATTTGTGCCTGTTTACAGTGTACATGTGTCAGAACATTAGTGTGTCCATTCCTGTAATTTTACTTTTACATGTTATTTGTATTTACCTGTCCTGTTTCGCATTAAGAACAATTGACCTCGGATCACCTGTATCCTATTGTATGTCTTTGTATTGTATGTCTTTGTATGACGTCCGCACACCACTTTATAAGCGGCCTGCTCTCTCAATAAAATAGCAGTACATGTCCTCCTGCTCTCTTCTTCAGCACCTCTCACAAGCCTGTCGCATATTTCTTTTCATCACGTTGATAAAATAACTTTTAATTCGTGAATATTTTGTCATAACAATATATCATGAAATATTCTATACACACACATACACACACACACACACACACACACACACACACATATATATATATATATATATATATATATATATATATATATATATATATATATATATATATATATATGTATGTGTGTGTATGTATTGGAAAATATATTTCTTTTTAGATTTACTGTATGTATTCAGTTATAGTGTGATGAAACGAAGAGAAGCTATAAGGTGGTAGTTGGGACGGTGACACAGATGCGAATCACTGCAGTCAGCAGATGTTTCAATTGTTTCAGCGGTTTTGGCTCGAAAGAACACACAAAATTGAAGCTGGTATGTGAGGTAGCCGACCTAGTTGGTATGCAAGTACATAAGTTCATGCGTTAGAAAAATGGAGATTGTGTATCTAATTGTACCAAAAGTTAGGTCTGGTTGAGTATTATCTAACCGAGAGCGATGTCGTCCAGACGTGGCCTTGTGTGCTCCGAACTCTTAGAAACCGGCAGTTAAGATGTCTGTGGTGATGCTGTGGTGATAGAGAAAGAACACTGCAATCTTTGCAGTTAGTGGGTGTTTCAATGTGGTTGACTTTAAGACTAGATGTATAATGTCTAAAGATGGAATGTGTGGGAGTTTTTGAGTGGAAAGGCATTCAGCCAGAGTAAGGTTAAATCTTGAATCAGACTATTTTGACTTGATAATTCATTTACTATGCATTTTAATTTTTTTTTTTTTTTGTTAATTCATTACTTGTTGGGTTTTATTTGATAATAAATCTGTTTATGTAGGAAAGATTGTGTTTCCTTAGAACATCCATTTGAGGATTATGTTGGAGAGAGAGAGAGAGAATATGTGGGTTGAGTGTTGAGGAGAGAGAGAGGGTTGCTAGTTACCTCGCTTCTGAAGATAGACCTAAAAAACACATTATGTAGCATTTCGAAAGAAATGTTTAATCTGTAGGTGTAACAGATTAAATTGGTGGCCACGGTTAAAGGTTAAATGGTGGCAGCGAAAGATACGAAAAGATAGCGAAAGAGGGATAGGAATTACATAGGTTGGTTAGGTAAATCAGTCAGGAGAAATAGGCTAATTGATAACACTACACCTGGGACACTCGCTGATAACTGAAAACCGAGAGCTGCAAATGCATTCATGTTCAGTGCTAAGATCTCGCGCGATAAGACAACTGTATGTCAGAAATACACGTTGATACGGTGAATCTTTTTTTTCTATTTAAGTATTCGGGAGTAGTGAATTGTGAAAATAGGTCTGAGTAATATGTAGAGTAGTTTGGGGTTAAGAAAACACCCAGATAAGTGTGAATAGTGGCGATTGTGAGTTAATTAAGTGAAATGGGGACCTTGCAAGATCAAAGCGGAGTTAACACCTTCCATTTTCCTTCAAGTTGGTGAGTTCCCATTCTCGCTAGTTGCGCAATGCTCCGTGTTCTGTTTAACAGTCACGAGACGTAAGGCAAGTTTTTTTTTTTTTTAATTGTTCACTTTCGTCCCTCTTATCTAGTTTTCTTTCATGTTATTACGCTCGGGGCGAGTGATCACTTACAAAATGAATGACGCAGCCGCAAATACATCACAATCAATTGTGTGTCATAGGCTGACGAACTTCAATGCAGGCATCACAAATTTTAAAGGTTTAGTTGACGGGAAGTTGACTCAGAGTGTTGAAATATTTATTGAATCAGTAAATAATTATCTGAATTCTAAGAAAATTGTGGATGGCGCCGAAGCTTGAACAGAAGCAAAAGCTTTCTTAGACTTAGACAAAGGGGATATTGGAGTACGGGCACGCAGTTTCGCGTTCAGAAATTGTAAATCTTGGAAAGACCTTCAAGAATTTTTACGTGCATCTTATGGCGGGATTGACCGAGAATGCGTTGTTCGGAATTTACGAGCGCTTATCAGAACTAGGAAAGGTAATGATTCATTAATCACGTACAGTTCTCGCTTATTTGATGCAGTAGGTGAGATAAAGAAATCTATGAAAAACTCTTCATGGGTAAATGGAAATAATATCTCCTTAGATAATTTTGAAAAATTGTTACACTTCGCCTGCCTTTTGACGACGGTTCCGGATGTGGTTGTAGACGGTTTTGATAAAAGAATTGAGCAGGATGCAGATGAATCTTTTTTGTTTGCTCAGGTTAATAAAAATTTATCAAAATGTCCGACGCTGGACAGTAGTTTTGTGAAGGGAGGTGCTAAAATTTCAGCAGCGGTTTCGAAACCACAGAATAATGCTAGTACTTCACATTTAGGAAATGATGCAGGAGTGAAGTCATGTGCGTGGGTGGAGTCGAAGAAAACTCCAGAGGGATCAGTCACAATGATTCGTTGTATTAACTGCGATAACGTGGGACATAGTAAATCGAGTTGCAGAGTGAGATATTGTTCAGCTTGCAAAGTTTCAGACCATGGGTGGAAATTTTGCCCAGCCACAAGGAATAGAGATTATTCAGGGAAAGCACGGGGTGGTTTTACTAGATATGACAGAAGAATTCCTCATGATACAAGTTCTAGGTATACAAATGAACATCAAAATTTTCACAGGATAAGTTCGAAGACAGACACAGGATAATGAGCAATCAGGTCTTAGAGTCACCAGAACATAGGCCGATTGTATGTGGTTTTTCTAATGGCATTGAAATTTCTATCTTCATTGATTCTGGCAGCTCAGTTAACCTGATAGGCGCTGATCTTTTCCACTCGAAGTTTCCAGAGTGTAAATTAGTCCCTATTAATGAGACTGTGTGATGTACAGGCGAGAAGATTGAATATCTTAGGTTCGTCATCTCTTATGCTTTGTATCGGTGAAAAGACGATAGTAGAACCATTTTTGGTCATAGAAGGAATAGCCTTAGGCGAAATGGTTTTGCTAGGACACCCTTCTTGTATGCGGCATAATATCAACATTCTTACTGGAATTAAGGGGATTACAATAGGTTGGCCAGGCTGTTTCGTTCCATATAGAAACATGGAAAAGGTTTGTGGGAAACCCAAGGCGCAGACTGCGACATGTGTAACACATTCATTAGAGAATGAAGACATTCCGCAAAAGTTTTTCAAAGGATTTCTGTTAGAGGATATTGAATTGCACCCGCGAGTTCCTACATTAATTAAAGTGTCGATGAAAGAGAAGAATTTGCCTTCTCAAGTATGCGTTGTTGAGGGAACCGAGAAATTCAAAGACGTTGTAAGTATGGTATCAGTAAATGAAGTTTCAGTCGCAGGCGTAACTGCAGTAGAATTGGTAAGCTATCAAGATTCAGTGAAAAAATATCACAAGGGTACTTATGTAGTTGATTTTGAAGAGTTTAAGGAAGAACATAAGATAGTGGGTTTTTGTGGAGGCGATAATATGTTTCCCAACGAGGAGCTACAATTCAGAAGTCAAGTCCTTCACGAACATTTGGCTAAGGCTGATTATTTCGAGTATACAGATAAAGTAGAGAAAGTGTTGAAAGAATATTTAGATATTATTGCTTTGAAGGGAGATAAGCTAGGGGTTACAGATGTTTTAGGACATTCAATCCGCCTAGAGAAGGGTACAAATCCCATATATATTCCAGCGTATCGAATTCCTTTTAAGATTAGAGAAGAAGTAGAAAAAGAAGTCCAGAAGTGGGAGTCGGAAGGTATTATTAGGCCCAGCTCCTCGCCATTTAACTTTCCTTTACTAGCGGTCCCAAAGAAAGACGGTAGCATCAGAGTATGCGTAGACTTTCGTAAATTGAACGAAAAGACATGCCCAGATAGATACCCTGTAGCCTGTCTGCCTGATTTGTTTGTTGAAATCGGTGGCAAGAATATATATTCGTCTATAGATTTCATGCAGGGATTTTTGCAAGTTCCGCTTAGCAAGAATAGTCGTAAATTTACAGCATTTTCTATACCAAAGGGGCATTACGAGTTTAATAGGATGCCTTTCGGATTACAAGGGTCCCCAATAACATTTACTAGGCTGGTTAACACAGTACTTCACGGTTTATTAGGAAAGTCGGTATTTGTGTACATGGATGACATTCTCATATGCACAGATACAATCAAAGAACATCTAAAGGTGTTAAAAGAAGTCCTCAAGCGATTATGGTTCGCTGGGTTAAAGGTCAAATTGGCTAAATGTGAGTTTCTGAAGAAAGAAATTGTCTATCTAGGTCATGTTATCTCTAAAGAAGGGGTCAGAGTTAATGATGACAAAGTTAAGGCTATCGTGGGTTTTCCAGTTCCTAAAAACAGGAAGCAGATTCGTTCATTCCTAGGTATGTCGGGTTTCTTTCACCGTTTTGTGCAGAATTTTTCTATAATAGCGTCTCCATTGACAGATCTATTGGCAGAAGACATTAAGTTTGTTTGGGGTGACAGTCAGCAATTAGCTTTCGAGAAGCTTAAGAATGCTTTAGTGAACCCACCTGTTTTGAAGTTTCCAGATTTTAGTCAACCGTTCACCTTGGTGACTGACGCGAGTCAGGAAGGTATAGGTGCGTGTTTAATGCAGAAATTTGAGGGAAAATTACATCCAATTGCTTTTTATAGCAGAAAGTTCAAAACGCGTGGTAGTAACGAAAGGCTGATGTCAGTTGTGAACAAGGAGGCCTTCGCAGTCGTCTCTAGCCTTGTTCATTTCAAGATGTTGTTGATGGGAAATAAAGTTGAGATTTTTACAGATCATCAACCGTTGCTAGAGCTTTTCAATAAGCCAAATTTATCGCCCAAGAGAGCACGTTGGTTTTTGACGTTGAGAGATTTTGATGCAAGCCTCAAATACATTGAAGGTAAGCATAATGTGGTTGCAGATGCATTGAGCAGATATTTTCCGGTTGAGGATGATGTAGTACATACCGAGTCTTGTGCAGAAGACAAGAGTGGACATTTGGTGTCTCATGTCTCGGACACTAGTAGTTCTGAGATATCTCATGTGGGGGACAAAGACGTTCCTATAGTGCATATTTCGGAGAGAAACAGTGTGTCGGCAGTCTCAGAAGAGATTGTTATTCGTGATGTTGAGGGGAACGCTGTGTGTTATATTACTGGTGAAAATGTCACTTGGGACATACCCTTGCTCAAAGAGAAGCAAGATGAAGATAAATTATTATCAGATGCTAAGGCACTTCTCAGAGGAGTTTTATCGAAGAAAGGTTATAAGTTGCCTTTTTCTGGACTAGAATTGGAGAATAATTTATTAGTTAGGAAAGTTAAGTATAACCTGCGAAGTAGTTTAAGTATGGGTGAAACTACACAGATCATTGTGCCAGAGAGTATCACAAGTTCTAGATATTGTGCATTGTAAATTTGGTTCTCCTCATTTAGGTGTTGATAAGACGTATGAAAACGTTAGGTCAAAGTTCTTTTGGAAAAATATGTTTTCAGCAGTGGAGGCCTTTGTGAAGAATTGCTCTATTTGCAATGCGAATAAGCCGGCGACGACAGTGTCGTGTCGTTTGGGTTCGTATCCCATACCAAATAGACCGTTTCAGAGAGTGCATATGGATATTCTGGGTAATTTCTCAGAATCTGCTTATGGGTATAGACATTTATTAGTGGTTGTTGATGAGTTGACTCGCTTTGTCGAGATTTTCCCGCTGAAATTCAAGTCAGCTGATGAAGTAGCTATAGCGTTCTTTAAGGGGATAATTTGTAGATATGGTGTCCCTGAATGTCTGTTCACAGGCAATGGTAGGGAATTTATTAATAAGACTTTGGAGGGTCTTGCTAATTTACTGGGAATAAAGAAGGTATCTATAATTCCGTATAGGCCAGAAGCGAACGGGTTATGTGAGAGGGCAAATCGGAAAATAATTGAGGCCTTGCACATGACAGTGGGTGGTTCCGATACACGTTGGGACAGGTCTTTGGATGAAGTTCGTTATAGTATCAACACTATGGTGAATGACACAATTAAGATATCTCCAGCAGAAGCTTTGTATGGATACAAGTTGAAAGGACCTTTTGATTTGTTACCAGAACAAATTAAGGGCGATGCCACAGTTACTTCGTTGATAAATACAGGAGAGAAAGATTTGCCGTATTAGTAAAGAACTTGAACTTACTTTCGGCGCAATGGTAGAGAAAGTAACGCTAAATCGCGGGGTGTAGTTATTCTATAGATGATAGAGTGTTTGTTAAAGTGAATGTTCGGAATGATCCAAATTATAAATTAAGTCCAAAGTTCCATGGATCTTTTGAGATTGTAGAGATTAAAAAAGGGAATAGATTTGTAATAAAGGATGTAAATACTGGTGTGACGAAGTTGACCCATATTTCGAAGTTGAAGAAAGTTGGGATGTAATGGAACATTTGTATATAGTTAGAGGGGTAAATGGGTTGATATTTGTATGCATATGATATTTATTTTTTTTTTTTGTCTCTTGTTCATTCTAGATGTTGAAGTTCTTAGTGATAATCCTGTTGAGTACAGTAACCTGGGGGTCACAAGAAGTTCGTTTAGGACCAGGTGTAGTGGTTGAAGAAGATCATGAAGTCTGGTTAGCTTCGGACCAGGTGACCATAAGTGTGGAATTTGACAATATAGGATCAGCCAGAGAGGAATTGAATAATTCCAAGGATAGGTTGCACCGAATGAGAAAGACGCTAGATGAAGTAGAGAATAAGAGGATTTTGCCAGTCTCTTTAACTAGGTTAATGAAGGAAGTAAGAATAACGCTAGATAGAGTTGATAAGGGGATAGATGAAACGTTAGAATGGATTCCTGACGTTACTCCAGGAAATTCATCCTCTGTAGAGAAAAGGAGGCGTAAAAGAGCAGCACCTTTGGTTCTTCTAGGTGTTGGTGTGATTGCTGCGATTGGAGCTATGTCCACTGGAAGTTTAGTCAAAGTGGCAGAGGTTCAAAAAGACCTAATAGCTCAGGGGAAACAGTTAAATCAGTTGCAAGAAAGTAATGAGAAATTGAGAAGTGGTTTTGAAACAGTTAGACGTTCTTTGAATGAGTTGTCAGTTACAGTAGAAGGTTTAAAAGAAGATCTTGATGTGACAGTAGCGCTTCTTACGATCCAAAATACTCTTCTTAATATTGAGAAAGAAACTGATTCTTTAAGGATAGAAGTGCAAATGCAAATAAAAGCAATTATTGCTGCAGCAGATGGTCATGTGTATGGTGATGTATTACCGTTAGGGTCACTAGAAAATGTTTTAAGGAATTCTACTTATCTACATGGGGCGAAAGTATTATTCACAGGAGGAGATTTGTATTTATATTATAATGTTTTGAGGGTGAGATTGTCTGATCGGGGATTAATAATATATGTTCCTGTCAGTACCATGAAACCTTTTCTTAGTTTTGTTCTTAGACCTTTTCCGAGTGCTTTTGGAGACTCAGTAGTGACATGGGATGGATTAGAGACCATGTTCATTTTAGGGGATCAGTATCAAGGTTCGGGAATTGATTATAAGACAGGGTGTACCTTAGTTAGGGAGAAGTATGTGTGTGACAGTAGTGTTTTCCAGTTGCGAGTTGTATCTGTGGGTGGTTGTGAATTGCCATTAGTTCATGGACAGACACTGACAGAATGTGACTTTGTACAGTTTCCACTTGAATACCACTTGATCTCCACCAGAACTCTTACCACCGTATACTGCAAAGAATGTCCTGTTACGACGATGTGCCAGGGTAACAAGTCGACGTCATTCGTTCTCCAGGGATCTAAGCTGTTTGATGCTTCATGCCGTGTGGTATCAACATACTTCCTCGTAATTAGCCGTGCTGTGTTCAACAGTTCCGAGAAGATATTCATGCGTCATATGCGTAACGATCATGATGTGGTTTCGGTGCCTACAACAGGGGTACCAATGACTATTCCACCGTTAGAAGAAGACGAAAATCCAATGATGTTCGAGTACCAGAAATATATTATGCCTTCAATACTGATAATCTTAGTGGCTATTCTACTGATAATTCTTATTATGGGGGTAGTAAAGCTTGTTTGTGCTTGTAAAGCTAAATGCAAGGGCTCTAAGAAAACGAACCCAGTGACTTTGGAAATAGTTCATGAGAGCAGTACTTAAAACTGCAGTTCAGTAGACATTGCTGATTGAGCATAGCTCTTTTTGTTATATTTTATACGTATGCTTTTACTTTAGTTTGCCATTAAAAAGAGCTGAAGAAGACGCTTTTATGGGGTGGCCGAGCACTGTATAGGAAAATATATTTCGTTTTAGATTTACTGTATGTATTCAGTTATAGTGTGATGAAACGAAGAGAAGCTATAAGGTGGTAGTTGGGACGGTGACACAGATGCGAATCACTGCAGTCAGCAGATGTTTCAATTGTTTCAGCGGTTTTGGCTCGAAAGAACACACAAAATTGAAGCTGGTATGTGAGGTAGCCGACCTAGTTGGTATGCAAGTACATAAGTTCGTGCGTTAGAAAAATGGAGATTGTGTATCTAATTGTACCAAAAGTTAGGTCTGGTTGAGTATTATCTAACCGAGAGCGATATCGTCCAGACGTGGCCTTGTGTGCTCCGAACTCTTAGAAACCGGCAGTTAAGATGTCTGTGGTAATGCTGTGGTGATAGAGAAAGAACACTGCAATCTTTGCAGTTAGTGGGTGTTTCAATGTGGTTGACTTTAAGACTAGACGTATAATGTCTAAAGATGGAATGTGTGGGAGTTTTGAGTGGAAAGGCATTCAGCCAGAGTAAGGTTAAATCTTGAATCAGACTATTTTGACTTGATAATTCATTTACTATGCATTTTAATTTTTTTTTTTGTTAATTCATTACTTGTTGGGTTTTATTTGATAATAAATCTATTTATGTAGGAAAGATTGTGTTTCCTTAGAACATCCATTTGAGGATTATGTTGGAGAGAGAGAGAGAATATGTGGGTTGAGTGCAGGAGAGAGAGAGAGAGAGAGAGGGTTGCTAGTTACCTCGCTTCTGAAGATAGACCGCAAAACACGTTACGTAGCATTTCGAAAGAAATGTTTAATCTGTAGGTGTAACATATATATATATGTGTGTGTGTGTGTGTGTGCATGTGTGCATGTGTGTGTGTGTGTACCATGTAACTGGATATATTACAAAAACCTTGCTACAGTGGTATATGATCCACAACCAAGTACAAATGAATATTACTATAATTAAGCGTACTTAGCCCTTGCATTACTGAGAAACTAATACCTGAGTTTTTATGTAGGATATACATATTGTTTTTTTTAATTGCTGAAAAACCCAGGGTGCTATTTTTGGCTGCTGTGTTATCTCAGTCTAGGGGTTAAGTGCCTCCTTTGAGTAAGCATTGAAAATTGCTGTTTTGGGCATTTGTTAAAAATATTATTGCTACTGATTTTCTCAGTTCCCTTTTTTGTTCACGTACAAACCTTTCAATCTGCTATATACATATATATATATACATATATATATATATATATATATATATATATATATATATATATATATATATATATATATATATATATATGCATACATATATATATATATATATATATATATATATATATATATATATATATATATATATATATATATATATATATATATATATATATATATATATATATATATATATACATACATACATATACATATATATATATATATATATATATATATATATATATATATATATATATATATATATATATATTATATATATATATATATATATATATATATATATATATATATATATATATATACTGTATATATATTGTCATAAGTATATATATATATATATATATATATATATATATATATACTGTATTGAGGTCCTTGGGAGGAGGAATAGTGAATGCTTTATAGTATGGACTGCCTTATGGGCCAAGGGGGCCCCAAATATGAACAAAAGGAATGCTAATGGGACTTATCTTGAGGTTTTCATTGATTAACTCAGGGAATGAAGGTTGCCAATTTGGAATTAGAACTTTCTTTACATTCAAGGGGTTTACAGAAAATGGGGGAAATATGATAGACCAAAATGTAGCAATTTACGACAAGTAAGTCAAATATGATAGGCCATAAATGCAGTAATTTACAGACAAGCAAGGCAAATATGATGGGCCACAGATGCTACAATTCACATTAAAGCAAGCAAATATATGCCCAAAATGCAGCAATTTACAGACAAACAATTAAATGAAAGGGGTAAATCCCAGGATAATGGCAATTAGTTTCTGCAAGCTGATTTCTGTGCTGGCAACGGATTCTTGCGATCAGGCTGCGACCAGGAATGGTTGGGAAATTTGGATGGCAGTCAGTAAGGGATATCTTGGTATAGATTTGCGAACTGGGCAGGGTTATGCAGCCTCCTGGAAGAGAATTCCAGAGTTAGGACAAACATGTGAGGTCAAAAGAAATCTCCCTTGTTACTAACAGAGCACAATGAACATTCTTAACTCCTAAATCTTAGTTAGCCCTATTTAACACTATGAGGGAGGACTAATGCCAAGTATTCGACGTCATCCATGGCCTGTCACACCCCTCCAGCAGGACGACGGCCAAGCTGCTGTCAGAGAAGTTCTTCTGGCACGGAGTGCAGAAGGACGCGAGGACCTGGGCGAGGCAGTGCTTGCAGTGCCAAACCAGCAAGGTGGGGTGTCACACTGAGTCCGGGGTAGGCGAGTTCCCACAGCCAGGGTGGCGTTTCGGCCATATTCACATCAACGTCCCCCGTCAGGCAGGTCCAGATATCTCCTGACAGTGGTAGACCGCTCAACGAGGTGGCCCGAAGCCACACCAATGCAAGAAGCCACCGCCAGCACATGCGCCGAGGCCCTGCTCTCCAGCTAGATCAACCGCTTGGCGTCACAGACCACATCACAACCGACAGGGGTCTCGCTTTTCTGTCCGAATTGTGGTCTGCCCCGGCTCAGCTGCTGGGGACAGCTCATCACACCACCACGGCCTACAATCCAGCTGCCAACGGCTTGGTCGAGCAGTTTCACAGGTCCCTGAAGGTGTCCCTTATGGCCCACTGCACCGCCGAGGACTGGAAGTACCAGCTGCCGTTGGCCTCCTCGGGTTGAGAACCACCCCCAGGGCCGACGGCCCCCCGTCCACGGCTGAGAGAACCTACGGCAAGCCCCTCGTGGTCCCGGGCAAGCTAGTTACAGAGGATCACCACAACCCATCGGTCCAGAGGCTTCGTGACATAGTCGGGCAAGTTCGCCCCTGCAAGCGGACATATACCGACAGGTCAGCCACCTTCATGCCGCCCGGGCTGGCCCCCACCACCCACGTCTTCATCAGGGATGACGCCGTCCGCCCACCACTGACCAGGCCCTACAGGGGCCCTTCCACGTGCTGGAGCGAACAACAAGTCGTTCTGCTCGCACTTCATGGGAGGAACGATTGGGTGTCAGTAGACCAAGTCAAGCCTGCCCTCCTGGAGGAGGACACAGACGTCACCACATCGCACCTCCTCCCGGGCAGCTGTCACAGCAGCCAGGCCCTTGTAAGAAGCGGGCACACGGCCACCCCAGAAAAGACAGCCCACACCCTCAGTCAGCCACCCCCCACAAGCAGGACGTCCCCCAATGTCCTCACGAAGCCGTGGCACTCTTCAGCCCCCCAGCAGATACGCCGACTAATCAGACGTTACCCATGTCTTGGTGGGGAGTACTTGTAAAGTCATTTGTAAAGGCTCTGCTGAACATGTTATTTGTAAAGTCTCTGCTGAGCAAGTTTTCTTTGGTGATGTCCCATTTTCTTTGCCTCTACAATTCGTCACACCTGACATGCCAGGTCACGTAAATCCAATCATTTAAACTATGTATATAATTGTTTACCTGTCCTCAATTTGTGTACCGTGTATTTCTTCTTTCGCAGGCATCAAGATTGTATTCAATTTCAATTCTGTCTATTTTCACATTGTAAAGTGTACTCGTTCGCTGTATTTATTGTTAATTATTATCGACCTCAGGTCACCTATGCTCCCATTGTATTCCGCGGCGCGACATCAGTCTGCCGCTATATAAACCGCCTGGATCATGAATAAATCAGCAGTACTCTTTTACCTGCTCGTTTTTTTGCACCTCTTATAAGACTACTGAACAAAGGCACTTTAAAGGCTGGATGTGGATGGCTCGGCTGACACAAAGGAAATGCCGTAAGTGGAAATGGGAATTGGAAAATCGTTGAGATGCAATAAGAGAAAGGATTGGTTAGACGGAAGAGGAGGGGCGGTTACTGGTGCAAACTAACTCTCAGATTTTACCTTAAACGAATATTTGAGCTCTTAATAGCCTACAGTGTCGGCGTGCCTTTCGAGTCATGTAAGTTGGCCAGCTCCCAAGGAACAGGGGGAGGAAGACGTCTGTCTCAGGTCATGGCCGTGAAGTCTCTGTTTTTCCTGTTTCAAGTCGGCGCGGGGCTGCTGAGTTTGTGCGTACGTCCAGGTGTATCTGAAAGAGGTCTGCAGCCAGTAAGGAAATCAAGGGAAAAACAGGAACTCTTTCTTAGCTCAAATGGGTGTTACCCTTGTTTTCCCGCCAATTTCTCAGCCTATGATTTAAATGCAAGGTGGTTTTATTCCTAAAATAATTTATTTCCTAGCTGCCTGATGAGGGAGGAATGTAAATCCGTGAAAGGTCCCCCTTTTGGAAAGGCCTTCACACCCTTTCGGACATGAAGGTCTTGGCTAAATAGTAACTCATCCCGACTGGGCAGCTAGCAACCCTACATAAATTGTGCTTTTGCACTGCAATGGCTAAATGGGCCTACCTAACTGCTAAGAGGGGAACTGGGGTGGCTAACTTCACGTCTACAACAGGCCTAACCTATCCAAGGGTATATACACTACTACTACTGTCCCTAACAACAGGAGAACTCTACTCCCAGGCAAATACACATAGTTAATACTTAACCTAACCTACTATCCTACAACTCTGGCACTGAACGAGTTGGCACTGACGAATGGCACGCAATGAAGTATGAGTTACACAACGCTTTATGATTAATGCAAGCAACAAAATTAAATACGAGTAACCCAAAGGGTAAATCACGGTACACAATTAAATAAGGTATCAGTTTGAGTCTGGAATGGTTTTGAAGGCGGTTAGTTGGAAAAGGTTAGTAAGTTACAAAAGCCTAAGGTGTTAGGAGTTAATGTTACTGGGTCAGAGATCATACAGGCTACCTCCTCTGGGCAGGTGCCAGGATCACTCTGAGATGGAAGCGGCACTGTGCCAACTGGGCACAAGTGCCAAGAAGAGCTTATGGCTCTGATGAGTTAATGGGATCTCTTCTGCTCCTTCTCCTTCTTTGGGGGGCCTCCAAGGCCTGGCTAGGCCCTTCCTAGGAGGTGATGAGGGTTCCAACTCTGAAGAAAGGCCAGGAGTGCCGTCAGGAGCAGGATCAAAGGCAGCCTCAGTAGCTGCCAGCTGGCCTCCCTACTTCAGCCACTGCAACAACGATCTGGGAAGAAGAAACGTCAGGGGTCAGTGGCTCACAATGGGTGATGACCATGGTTGTGAGGTTGGGTGGATCTCCCATAGGAGGATCCGTGTCAGGTTCTGGATCTGGCACTGGCACTAACTCAGGGGCCAGGCTTGGGGATTAAGGTTAGCATGGGTATTCTGGCTGAAATAGGCAGAGCTTGGCACGACCAGTGCTCGCAAGTGGCACTGGCAGCGAATGGGTGTCAGACAGAACTGAAGAGGGACCCGAGGGAGCAAGACCCCTTAGTGTACCTACCTGGAGTGATTTGGGACTGAGCTTCCTGTCTGGATGAGAGGCCAAGGCCTCTTGGATCTGTGGAAATGGTACTGCTGTGGCTAGCTTGCTGGGGCACTTTGACCATCTTCCTGAGTGGCCTCTTAGTTTGCAGATCCCACAGCGGTACTTGGTAAGATCCCTTCGTGGTGAGGAGAAGTTTTCTGTGGGCTGTCCAGTGGTGCGTTCTGCAGATTCGGCCTGGAAGTGGTTGGATGCAGGTTGCTTAATGCCGCTCTTGGGAGAATGGAAGGTTTGACTGATGGTGGAACAGCTGTCACAGAGGCTGTGTCCTGATCACAAGAGTCTGATGTGGACTCACCGGCGGAAGCAGTCAGCCAACAGAGTGGCGTTGGGGTGGGACATCCCCAGAGGATGTCTCATCCAAGCAGGAACTCCACTCCATGCCGAGTATGCTTAACAACGCCAAGGCGATGAATTTCGTTGCTCCAAGGGGTGATCACCCTGAGTTCAACTGTGGGGACGGTCAAGGATTGTTCGACCACCCAGGTCACTGTCCACTTGGTTTTCTCATCTACCTTGGCACTGGCTGGTGCTTGGGCCCGATCGATCAGGCTAATATCCGAGCCAGTGTCCGCAGTAATTGGCAGGTGCACTGGTGGGCTAGAACCATCAAGAGAAGCCACTGAGACGGACTGTGTCCAGACCAGCTCAGGGTGAGTTCTCTCCAGCAGCTCAGCCAATGAGGCTGTGGCACTGATCAGGTTGACGTGCCTGGGAGAGACCATATGTTTTGGACAGCCAGGATACCCGGAAGAAGAGTGCCCTGGAGCTCCACAGTCTCAGCAGGGTCCCCCGGGATAGGATGATCTCCTGGCAGTGACAGTCTGCTGGGAAGGTGGTGCGGAGGTAGGAGGAGAGGAAGAGTGGCGGCTATTGGTAGGATGTTGGTGGTTGTTGCCCTGGTGGTCATCTGCCTTGTAATGGCACTCGGCTTCGGCATGACCATACCTCTTGCAGATGGTGCAAGTAGGTTTGCTAGGTGGTCCGTTCCATGGGCGATTTGAGCCTGAGAAGTGTCCGGGTGGCACTACTCGGCGTTGCAAGGTGCTGTGGGATGGATTGTAAGTCTCCCAGGCATCAGCCAAGTGGCAGGCTTCCTTGGGAGTGACTGGCTGTTTGTCACTAAGATACACAGCCAGAGGCCCGGGCACACACTGGAAGAGGTCCTCCAGCATGGTCCTGTTAAACAAGTCCTCGAAGGTGTTGCACTGCAAGGATTCGAACCAGCGGGTCCCAGCCTGAGTCTTGTGACAGGCCCATTCTGTCCAGGACCAGCTGACATTCTTGGCCATACCTCGGAACCATTGTCTCCACTTCTCAGGAGTAATTTCATACGCCTTGGCGATGGCCTCACGGACGGCAGCCATGTCTCCTCATTGATCCCTTTCCAGCGCTCGGTGGGCTGCCTTAGCCTTCCCTTCCAGGTGCTTGGTGAGCAATAAGGCCTTCTCAGCTGGGCCGACATCATAGGTCTCGAAGAGGAACTCGATCTCTTCAAGGCATTGTTCTGGCTCATCCTCAGTCCACTGTTATCAATGACCTTTGATGGTCACGACACCAGGAAACCATGAGTAAATCAATCTCCAAATCTAGGAATATGTTTACAAGTCAGAAGGAAAATATCCTCATTTTACTCGCTGTGAGGTTAAAACTATACCCTTCATTCGATATCAAAGCTAAGTATTGTTATAACTGAAAATCAGCGTGTATAAAAATAACTGATAACTGAAATTCCATGGAGATTTCATCAATAACAACGTGCAGCTCGTTAGGAAAAGTATCGTGCGCAGAATAACTGATGTACGTTTAATTTGATGTATTTTCATGAATTCTGCACATCATTTCAGCATATTTTGTTTACCTCTTATAAGAATTTTAGATGAACTAGTATCCCTTCACGAACATTCTCCAAAGAATGAGGGCACCAGAAAGTGGAACAATGACTCGCATAATCAGGCGTCCATTTTGTATCAACTGATATGCCACTGTTTATCTACAAAATCGGGAAAATAAATAAAGATATGTAGAAATTTAAAAGCAAACTGTCATCTACCTTGACAGCTGGGAACAAATTTTTAGTAAGAATTCATTTTCAGCGTCGTTAACAAGGAACCAACAAAAGCACCGTCAATCACATTATCTTCATGGCCTGGATATTATATCAGTTTGAATTAACTGTGATGCTTTATCTCACAGAACAGCAAGAATGATAAGGTCATCCAATCGTGCCAAAAGTCGAGGCTAACTAAACACAAGTAGAACGTTTTTTTTTTTTTTTTTTTTTAGCTGATAGGTAAGATGGGTGAAAGAAGAGTGAGGGCAGTTAGCTGGCTAACCATGGTAGGGAATAGTTTAGAAAGTGAAATATTAGAAACAGTAATGTCAAGTGTGGTTTATCCACAATTTTATTTAGGTAAGGGTACAATTTTTCTAATATTAACATAATACAATAATAATTTTACATTATAACAACATGGTGAATTGTACATATTGCATATTTTGAATTTTATTTCTTATTAGTATAATCATATTTAAAACATAAAATAAAAAAGTTCCAATTTCCTCATTTTAACCTCGATGTTAATTATCATAATGATTTTGCATGATACCTACATAGTAAATTCTAAATATTACTTTTTCACAGGGCATTTCTTAATAATATAATGGTTGAGGTTCATCACGATGAATATATGAAGATACTCTTCTCCACCATCTGTGGTCTGTTGTTTGGGTGGTTTCTCTCTTCTGCTACGGATTCTTCTGTTAATTCACTGTTGTATTGATCTAGTTTGCTCCATATGTTGGTTGCATGAATCATTCTATCATTATAAATTTCGTAGGTTGCGAAAAAAATCTTTCACTGTAGTTCAAATGACAATTTGATCAGCGCCACGGATACGGAATTGATTTAAGTGTTTGGGAGAATCATGTTGTCATTAACAGCCGTCCTGATTTTAAATTTCCAGTCTTATAGCATTTAGTTAATCAAAATGACAAAGTTCAAGTCCGAATAAAATGATTATCCCCATCATCATCATGCCCGTTGCCTAAATTCATATTACGGGAAAATGGCATATGAAATATCATGAATACACGATAAGCATACAATTTTTTCTCGTAAACACTGCTGGCAGTTCTAAAATACATGAGATGAACGGAATCGAATCTGTACTTGCTTTTACTTTCTAGCATAAAATTAGGAAGCTGGCTTGATATGAATGCACGCTTTGACAATATCCTGTTAACATGCAAAAGCGATTTTCAGTTTCCAGTCGAACTTTTACAGAATAGAACTATCTCTCGGCTGATTGACGGACGAAGACTATACATAAAAGAAAAGACTCTACAATAGAGAAGGGAAATGAATGAATTAGACCCATTTGCAAATTTTTGACAAAGCTAGGTTCATCCTCTCTAAATTTAATTTGACTTTTCAGTCTGCCACTTCGTATCGTTATATATGGCCCCCACTCTGCGTACACTTACATATGGTCGTTTCTACGTGTGAAGGAACGGGGAGGGGTTGCTTAACAAAAGGATTAAGGCAAAGTTCCCGTTCACATTCCTGCAGGGTGTGTACATGTGCTGATAAGCCATGAAAAACTCCTGTAGTTACTGGAACCATTGAAATTCATGAAATGAATTCAAGTGCGAGAAACGATTCTGTAGTGGTTACGCACAAGCACTATGTTCAAACCACTCATGCATTTTCCAAGAGACATCAACCGAATGTGCCCTGTTGACAGTTGGAGGCCATCTTCAAGGATGTAAATTCTTCAGAAATGCAGTTTGTTTGTTTTGATGTTTCTTCAATGGAACGTACCTCGGTCGTCTTTTATTTGACAGAAGTCCTTGTAGAGCACTGCAAGTTCTTGAAAAATATGACAAGGTCGGTTAATTTTTCTTATTTTATTCCTGGTCATGCGACTGGAAGCAGTGAATGCTTTGTCACACTGTTTATCATCGTAAGTTCTCTGTCTAACAAAAAGGGGCTATTTCTCATTAAACCCGTGGTTTTATTACAAACGTTAAACTTTAATTTAGTTTTGTCTCAATAGGTTTAACGCAGTTTTGAGTTTGATGAACAGTTATTTCAGCTGTGTCCTGTTTAACTGCAGCGTTCTAACGGTCATTCCGTTGTCTAAAAAAGTTTATATACATTCTCCTTCATTCTGATGACTTGCAGAACAACTCATACTAACCTTATCGTAGTAGTCAACCTGGGAAGTTATTTCTTTACTCCAGAAACAACTCGGCAGGTTTGTTAGTTCTGAACTCGTTTTGATTGAGCAAGATGTCAATTTGATTATGTGGCTGTTGTTGTTTAGCTCGCTGTCATTTTATCTAGGTGTATGTTTGTAACTGGCGCAACAGAGAGAAACTAACAATTTCAATGTGTAGTGACCATTTGGGCGTTGAAGTCATTTGACCAAACAGAACTACCGAAGATGAAAGCGAATTGTGAATGGCTGCACAATCATATGAGAATCGCTTATTGCAACTCTGGTCCGTCAACAAATACCGTTATTTAACACAGTTTTAATCAGCAAAATGTTAGCACTGAAAGCGACGATAGCCAGTCGCCTACAGTAATGGTCGTCAGGCAACATCGACAAGAAGACAAAAGTCCCACTTTACAAAACGACGATTCCGTTCTATTAGCGATTTTTATTATACTGTAGCATACTGCACTGAGAGGATAATTATCTTTTGGGTCATAATACTAATGGATTATATTCCTTAATAGAATCAAAATGCATAAGAGAACTAATGACTGCAATATTACCCAAAAGCAAGCTATAGGAATAATAACAGGCGGCTGGCATTTTTTTTAGTCGTTCATTATTATTTTAAAAGGAAAAAAAATTGTTAACCTAAACCGAAAACTGAAAAGCTATCTTCCCTACTTTGGGATCTCAAATAAGGATCATTATTTTCTTGGATGATTGGTCTCCATCTTCTTTCCATCTACCTTGCGAAATCCCGCAGTCAAACAAGCCGCGTCATTCAGCCAAGGTCGGCTGGTTGTGATTTTGAAAAAGGCCACGAAAGTCTCATAAAAATAGACTCGACGTACTTTCTAGGGAATCTAGGCAGATGCAAGAAAAAACCTAAGGGAAATTTTACAATAACAGGGACAAAAATGCATGATGTTTAACGAACCAGCCTTGGCGTTTTTATTTTAGGCTTATTCTACCTTTTAGGTGTAGCCTACACATGACCGATTCTGCCTCTATAATTAATAGCCTAAACATGCGCATGTAATTGCCTAATGTGTAATAGCCTACATATATGCAAAAGTATGGTTTTAAAATTAACGTTATCAAACAGTTGAGCGATGGCTGCCGACTTGATGGTTAGCCTATACATTTATTTCAGGCTCCTACAAAAAAAAAAAAAAAAAAGTGCACTTACCAAGTTCATTACCCAACAAAGACTTGTTTTTTGTTTGATGCCTGTAAGCTCTTCTCGCCCGTCTTTGCTATACAGGGAAAGATAATTGAACTAAAGAGATAAAGACCCTGTTATCCTGAGTGATAAGAACAAAATAAACATTTAGAATTTTAGATATTAGACTGGCATGCTCATCATTTTAAACGGTGGATGAATTATTCAGAGTATTATTTCGTTTCCTATCAAGTTACCATAGCTTCTATGACAGTAGAAATAAATCATTGTGCATCTAGGAACTGGAAAACTTATAATAATGTCATATGGTGCGGGATATTTCACAAGCAGCTGCCAGCGCAAAGTTGACCTAAATTCTTTTGCAGAGCAAGAGGTGCTTGGAACGTGCTCTCCAAGGCCGTTCTCTCTCTCTCTCTCTCTCTCTCTCTCTCTCTGCAACAATATATCATCGATGGAAGAGGTACGGTACTCACCCAGAGGCAGTCGCTGTTGCGAAAATATGTGATTTAGCGTGAGATAAAATGACGCTGAAAGATATAACAGCGATCGCTGCTTCATCAAATTTCTATTCTCTCTCTCTCTCTCTCTCTCTCTCTCTCTCTCTCTCTCTCTCTCTCTCTCCCTCTCTCTCTCTCTCTCTCTCTCTCTCTCTTGACAAAGTCTAATCGATGTCTGATCGACAACTCATTTCATGTCAATAAAAGCTAGATTTGAAAATAGGGAGCTTATCCCCACAGCTGCAGAATAACATAACATTCTGCAAGCAATGGACCATGCAAAGGGAACACCAGTTTCCATAACTTCATGAACTCGATATAATAAAAATGACGAAAAGCAAACCCATCGAAATATATATTTTAAGAAACCGTCACAAAGGTTGGAGAAAAAAAAAGGTGCCGTGGTTCCGTTATTGGTCACGACTGCTCGTGGTGAAGATACATCCACGAATTACTTACAGGCAACTGAGTACAGAGTAGACAAAGTTCACTTCAAGAAGTTAATGATAAACAAATACTGGAAAGGCCACGCCTCGTATTAAGAAGAATGGAATACGAAGGAACCACTGGAATACTGAAACGAGTGTTACTGTATGCAGGTGAACATGAAAATAAATTTCCATATTGTATGATGTTGTAGGTACGTTTACTGTTGAGCAGCAGCCCCCATCGCAAGTTTCCAGTAAACGATCAAAGATTATGTTAAGTGATTGTGGCCTTGGAGATTGGGTGGGGGTTTGTAAAGGTAAAGATGGGAAGGGGTTGGTATAGGTGTAGGAAGCGTGGTCGGGAGGAGAGAGTCCATGGCGGTTTTGGTAGAGATAGGTTGTGGTTGTTGGGACGTCCCAGTCTGTTGTTTCATAGGTTGTTCTCTTAGGGTTATAAGTTTGTTTTGGAATTATTGCCCTATGCTGAAGTCTATTAAGGTGAGTTTTAGGTTATGCATTTTTTGTGTTACTTTGAACTACAGTGACAAAATTATTATGCCATCGGTTGAATTCGCAAATCATAACATTTCAAGTACAGTCAAAACCAGGACGGTGAGCAGAAATGAAACTACAGATGGAGACAGCAAAACTGATTGGTAGCTACTGCAAGATAATAAGGGTCAGGCGACGTAAGAAGTCTTCGGCTCGGGATATGTCATTAGCTATAAATATGACATAAATGGAAAATCTGGAAAGAATAACTCTCCCAATCGTAGCAGCAGTAGTAGTAACAAAAATTTTATGTATTTGCCCTTGAACAAACAATATAAAGGTGATACCAGTTATTTTTTTTTTTTGTATTCTAACCAATGATCTTATGAGATCGCTGATTCTAACGCCAAAAAGAATTTGGGTGACCTTTGCTTTCATGAATACAAAATTCATCATGCCTGGCTTTATGGCAAACAATCGATGCATGAACGCACACACACATACATACGGGGAGAGAGTATGAGTTGTAAGTCATGTCTTTTATAACTATAAGATCAATGAGCACAACACTCTTTTGAAGGTCGTGCATTACCTGCATCGAACACATACTTTCTAGTAGTAGGTTAATAAAAATCTGCAGTAGGCTACCTTATATCCAAGTTTAACATTTGAAAGATATGGACTATATTATGTCTAGAATTGAAATAGATTTAAACACGTCTGTAAAAATAAGTTAAGTATACCTTAGTTTGCAGACCACTGAGCTGATTATCAGTTCTATCACCAGAAACAAATTCTTCTAACGCTTCATCAGCCGGCCGGGGAATCGAACTCCGGCCCAGCGAGCGGCAGTCCGCAGCTCTACCGACTCATCCAACGAATAGCTCAACACGTCTGTAAAAATCAGCACAGCTTTAAGGCAAGAGAGAAATTTGAATGCAATGCCTTCCCAGAAATAATGGGACACCACAATCGGCAGGAATTTACTTAAGGAAAGACACTGAGGTGACTTTTGCAAAGCCGTTTCTACAGTATGGTCAACAAAAAATAAAGGTTTGGATTTTTTCTTTACTTTAGAGAAATACAGACGCCTTTAGCCTCTTATGAACAAAATTCTAGTCACTCACAGGTAAATAAATGTTTGCATTATGTGTAAAGATTTCCTGAGAATTATCGTAATATTGAGAACTTATAAAGAACAATCTTACCTTACAAAAAGACAATCAACAGCTTTTATGTATTGTTTATATATATATATATATATATATATATATATATATATATATATATATATGTATGTATGTATGTATGTATGTATATATATGTGTGTGTGTGTATGTGTATTGTCATAAACTGGGTCCTTGGTGTGAATGAAAATCGGAATGATTTATTATTATAGACTGCCTTCGTACCAAGAGGGTCCCAGATAATGAACAAAAGGGAAAACTACTGGAAACTCACCTTAGAATCTTCCTTGATTTATGTAAATAATGAAGGTCGCCACTGAATTAGAATTCTTTTACAATTAAAAAGGGGTTTATTTACAGAGAATGGGGCAAATATGTGAGACCAAAAATGTAACAATTTACAGACACATATATCACATACATCAATAATGCAGTAGTTTACAAATAAGCAATGTAAATATGAGGGGCCACAGATACAACAATCCCCGTTATAACAAATGACTCTGTTATGCTAAAATGCATCCATTCACAGACAATAATACATTGGAAGGGGTGAATTCCAGGATAATGGCAATTAGTTAATCAAGATGATTTCTGTGTGGGCAACGGATTCTTGCGATCAGACTGCAACCAGGAATGGTTTGCGAAATTTGGATGGCAGTCATGAACGGGTCGGGCATAGATTTGTGGACTGGACAGGGATGGTTCCTGGAAGAGAGGTCAGGAGTTAGTACAAACACAGGGAGAGAAGGAAACCTCCCTTGCTAGTAAATAAACACAATGAATCTCTACACTAGGGAGGAATTTCTCACTTGAGTTACTTAAATTAATTCGCCCTTAGTTTACACCATGGAGGGAATATTTGAATATTTGTCACTGAATCACATTAGGTTGATTTCAAAGCAAGTCTTGGGGTGATTCACGGGCTGCTCGAAGTAGGTTGACTTAACAAAGGGACTGCTTTTTTAAGGGAAGAAATTGAGGTTTGGAGGAATGGAAAAATCAAGGAATTTCAGGGGGAGGGAAAGGGCTGGCTTACTGACTAATTGTGGACGACGTACCTGGGTCTGTAGATGTTGCGCTGACATGTACGACTCAGCCAGTTACCGAAGTTAGTTGTCGCCAGCGTAAAGGAAGAAGCGCCAAACGTGTGTCTTGGACGATAGGTATGTGTGGAGTGTGTGTTTTCCGGGAAAACAGAGCGTGCCTCCCACAGTTGTTTGCTTCAAAGTCTCAGCCTACGTCGATCTGCAAAGAGTCATACAACCAGCAAAGGAGTGGAAAAAGAATAGCTCTCAAGATTAAATACTTAGAGGTTAAGGTATTATCTATCTCACAGCCTGGATGCACCTTCCATTCGCCTAGGGCCCTAGAGGATTGGTTGCTCCTATATCGGAGATGGGGGTGAGGGGTTCGCCTATTGTCTACCCCAGGTCAGCTGAGGTGGGAGGCTGTCCCTGCATGAGTTCAAAACAGGCGCTAACCGCCTTTCTTAGTTCAAAATACGCTTGGTTCTACCTCGCCCGCTATGTTTTCTTGGCCTTACAGTCAAATGAAAGGTGAAATTATTCCCTGAATAAATTAATTACTAGCTGTCGGACGAGGGAGGAATAAATCCTTAAGAATATATATATATATATATATATATATATATATATATATATATATATATATATATATATATATATATATATATATATATATATAATATATATATATATATATATATATATATATATATATACTTATACATATGACGAGAAGACGAAATACTTTAAAGATGAAAGACATTACAACCCTTGCAAAACATGGAGAAACGACACATCAAAGGTGGTTACCAATCATTAGCAAGTTCTTTTGAGGACTGAATAAGAGGAGCTAAAAGACAAAACTCACCTAAAACCTGTGAGATTCACCAAAATTGATTCACAGATTTTGACCATCTGATTTAAAAATGAGTGTACAGTGCTTGCCAATATTTTATTTGAAATGGACGCTACTGTGGAGATCTCCAAGACTGAATTACAACAAAACGAATCAAATGGGTAAACTTATCAAAATGAAGTTATGGTAGTTTCAATTGAGGGTTGTGAGAAGGTAGGGAGACAAACAAGAAAGTTAGTGGTGTTTCTTATAAAAAGAGAAAGCTCGAGGCCCGTAGCATTATTCTAATTTAACGATGATACACAAATACAACATTTACTGTACTGAATTCCGTTGACTAGCTTACACGTTTATTTATTTCCTCTTTTAAAGTTAAAGATCGTAGACCAAGTTACTGCTATATAATACAGGAACAAACACAAAAAGGCTTTCAAAAAGTTTATGTGGAGCCGTAAAACGCAAGTAATTTGGCAAACAGCCTCTCTTGATTCAGGAGAAACTCGTCCTGTTTCAAAGGAACTTATTCCCAAAACTGCCCTCCAGTATACTAGCGAAAGGCGTCACCCTACCAGTACTGCGTCAGTTACCTCTGCGTTGACAGTACTGTCGCCCTTCTTGAAAATAAAAAAAACTTTCATTTCACAGTGTTGAAACCATCCAGTCATCTTTTCCCGGACACCCAGCAACTTACCGTACGTTTCTTTTTATTTGTACTTTTTTGACAGATCTTCAAAACTACAAGAATCTCTCTCTCTCTCTCTCTCTCTCTCTCTCTCTCTCTCTCTCTCTCTCTCTCTCTCTCTCTCCTGTAACTCTGTGCTCTT
>NC_089761.1:66820736-66893236 GCF_040412425.1 Macrobrachium rosenbergii
TATATATATATATATATATATATATATATATATATATATATATATATATATATATATATATATAATTATTATCATTTTTGTACGTGATTCATTTATCACACATTTCCAAGCCATTGACGAAGGACTGATACAGAGTGTAAGAAGTCACAAATATATATACTACAGAAACAGTACTGACAAACATACGCAACTGTTAGAGACTACATATCCACCCACCGGCTGGTGTCGAGGTAGGAGTGGCCTTCAAAACTCATTTAGCTAAAAATCACAATATACTCTCAGGGGACAATACTGATAAACATACCGACCATAGGCGACCTCAGATCCACACCTGACAGGTGTCAAGGAGGCGGAGTTTGGAAACTCATTAGCACTACTGGCCCTGTACTGTGTTTACAAATATGGTAATCCTATATTCATACATCTCTACTGCCTACCTTAAAATTTAAACAATTTATAAATTTCTTTTGATATTAAAGGATCAAGTTTATACATCCCTTCACTGATATTCGTATTATGGTTGTAACTTTCTTTTATAAACCTAGATTTAATGATATTCCTTTCCAGTGCATTATTAGAATATACAATCCTTTTTGCCCCTTCCCAGTTGATAGCATGATTGTTCTCACTAACATGTACAAAAAATACCACTTTTCCCCTGTGCATATCTCACACATTTCTTATGCTGTTTCAATTCTTTTTCCAGTGCTTTCCCCGTTTGGCCAACATAAAAGTTGTCACAAGACTTATGTGGAATTTTATATACCCACCCTTTAGTATTGTCAGGGAAGTTCTTGATAAGTACATTTTTCATTGTTTTATTGCTCTTAAATGCAACATTAACACCAAAATTCTTAAGGAGATGGGAGATATCTTTCATATTATTATTTTAAGGCAGTAAAAGCAAATTTTTGTGTTGTAAGGTTCTTTTTGGTTCTGATACATAGTCTTGTTTGCCGCTTCAAATGCACTGTTTAATACGCTATCAGGATATTTCAATTTCTTGCCTGCGTTCCTAATCTTATCTACTTCCTCATCAATATATTCAGGACTACATACCCGTAATGCTCTTAAAAACATAGATGAAAACACTGATTTTTTAACCTTATTGCTTTGTCCAGAATAGAAATGCACATAGGAAAAAATATTAGTGGGTTTCTATACACAGTATATTTAAACCCACTACTATTTCTTCGTATGAGGACATCCAAAAAGGGTAAGCACCCATTATTTTCCATTTCCATCGTGAATTTAATTGATGGTACTAATTGATTTAACTTGGCAAAAAAAGTTATTTACATCTTGGTTCCCTGGCCATACACAAATTATGTCGTCAACATACCTAAACCATGTTACATTGTGTGGGATTATGTTGTTTAATATTTTCTTTTCAAAAAATTCCATATATAAGTTACTTAATACTGTCACCACTTGTTTGCCCTCCACCCAAGAAAACCCTTACAGCCAAGTCTCCTCCAGAAACCATAAAGGACATTGAGGATTACATAAATTAACTCTTTATCATAATCCCAAACCCAACCTCAGCCCCCACCTCCTCCCACACAAAATACACTACTGTCACTACTGAGGTCCACAACCCTCCCGCTATCCTTCCCTCTACCCCCCTGCCAACTTCCACAGAATCTCTGCCTCCCCTACCTGTCTCCTTTCCCACCCAACCTTCCACTCATACCTCTGTACAGAGAAAAAGTATCCTTGACCTTGCTTTACCACCAGGTTGTACCCACAAGTCTCTTTCTTCCTATCCCTCCTCACCTTTAGACTTCCCTTCTACAGGTGACTCATCTATTATTCCTGACACTCACCCGCCCCTACTTCATACTGACAACCCTACCTCAACCATACCGACTATAATATCACATCGTATATCTCATTTGGAACGTTTGAGGATTCCAATCACACAGGCGATCTCAGATATCTTGTCTCACAATACGAACCTAAAGTAATTTGCCACCAAGAAACTTTCCTTGCCAAACCACAGAAACCTATTCCCAATTACCATTTCCATTATTCTCCTCACTCCATTTCTGCTTCTTCTATTTTTAATTCATCACAAAATACTGTACTTACCTATAAGCGTTACAACAACCTTTCCTTGAACTATTACTCAAGTCTTCCTACAATGATGGGTTACCATAGTATCAGTCAACCTTTCTCCCTCCTACCCTATTGACTTCACTGCCTTTCAAGGCCCCCTTTCCTAATTACCATCCCCCTTACTTGTGACAGGTGACTTCAACTGCTGCCACACATTATGGGGCGACTCGGAATCAATAATCTGATAACCTTTCTATTTTAAACTCAGAACTCCCAACATATTTTGATGCAAAACACATTCTTTTCTTGTCTAGATCTATCACTATGCTTTCCTACTCTCCAACTAGCCTTTCATTAATCAGTGTTAGACCACTTTATAACTAGTGACCACTCCCCTACCCTTCTTTCACGTACTTCCTATGTCCCACTTCCTTATCCTCCACACTGGCGCTTTGATAAAGCTGACTGGCACTCTTTTTCCATGCTTTCAGACATGTCTCTACCTCCTACATCCTTTTCATCAACCCTTGACATGCTTACATACTTCACCATCACTGTTCTAAGTGCTACAGTCACAGCATCCCACGGACCACCCGACCTTGCACATCAAAGTGTGTGCCCTGGTGGAACAAAGGCTGCACCAGAACTCTACACATAAAACTCACTGCTTGGTGTAGCTTCACAGAAAAAGAAACTCTCCTGGACACCTCACTGCCTTTATAATTTTCAAAAGACCCACAGTCTTATTGAAACACAAAATACTTTCTTCACAAATCACAAGTTGGAAATGCTATGCCTCCTCATTAGCTTCTTCCTACCCTATTTCAGCTGTCTGGAGATGTATACATAAAATATCGGGAAAGCACCCGCACCCACCTCACAAAGCCCCAGTACTAAACATAAATAACAATTTTATTGCTGTTACAACAGAAATAGCCGACACACTAGGCCAATATTTCAGTCGCATTAGTACAGGAGAACATCTCCCCTCCCAATTCACAAACATAAAACTCAAAACAGAAAAGAACCTAATCAATTTTACATTATCTTCCATGGAATCATACAATACTCCATTTTCCATTGCAGAACTCATCTCTGCACTCAAATCTTGTCAGAACACATGTGAAGGCCCTGACAACCAAATGCTCCGACACCTTTTGTCAAATTCCATAACGTTTCTCCTATCATTATTGAATCGAATATGGACAAAAGGCAAATTTCCCCAGCAGTGGCATGAAACCCTCATCCTCCCCTTCTTAAAACCAAATAAATCAGGAAATACACGGTCGACCTATTTCCCTAACCAGCTGCTTATGTAAATTACCAGAAAGAATGATAAATGTTTGCCTAATGTGGCATTTAGAAACAAAACAACTTCTTTCTTCATCTCAATTTGGCTACAGACAAGGCAAGAGCACACCAAACCTCTTCTACTCAATGAATCTTACATCCAAACAGCCTTTGCTTCTAAACAATCAGTCCTTGCAGTTTTCTTGGACTTTGAAAAAGCATGGGATACTACCTAGAAATACTTCTTACACCAACTACTTCAGCTTGATATGAAAGGTAATATGGGCGTTTTCATCCAATCTTTTCTTAACAAACTCTTCCATTTCTTTACCCTTCACTCAATATGAAGGAGTTACCCAAGGCTGCATTCTTAGTATTACCTTATTTCTTAAAACAATTTATGGTATTATAGCATCCCTACCAGTGGGAGTTAGGTCTTCCCTTCTCTCACTCTTCATCACCACAATTGGAAATCCTTCCCTTCTACATCCACACTTTCCCATCTTGGCTAATCCCCACTCCCTCAGTCTGTCCATCAGTACTACACAACTTATCAAAACTTAATACTCACTCTCCTATTCTACATTCCCATTTCCTAGAGCACACTTTGACACATGACGTTTGCACCCCAATCTACAAGGATGGCTTTAAGTCCCCTAAAGGAACTGGGGCTGCTGTTCTCTTTGGCACCAACATTTCCAACTACTATTACCACCTGTGGCAAGCATACTTACAGCAGAACTATATGCCATTTTGTTTGCACTAAAACAACTTCTAATCTACCCCTCATCATCCTTAATTATTTTCACTGACTCTTCTAATTCTTTACCCTTCATCCAATCTATTGATTGCATCCACCCTGTAGTCCGTGATATTCAAGATTGGCACTTTCGTATTTCACTCCAGGAAAAACTAGTCTGCTTCTGCTGGACCCTGAGCCATGTGGGCATCCTAGGCAATGAGCAAGTGGACTCTCTAGCCCGCCCAACTACGAATTGGACTTTCAAACCTCACATACTCCCAACTGATGAACAGATCCCCTCCAACCTTGTGTCAAAATTGTTGTATCCCTCTTTCCATATCCCATTTAATCCTTTCCTTTCCCCAGCACACAATCACATACAACAGAGCCTTTACCACCCTAACCTCTCTTCCCTGTCCACCTTGCCTTCATGATATTCTCACCGAAACGGAACACTTCTCCATAGAACATGAAAACTGCTTCCCAACAAATGAATATTCTTCATCTAATATAACCTACCAACCAGTCATTCTGACCATGCTGTATCTATAATCAGCAAAACAGCACCATATGGTCTTCAAGGCTTGGTGCTTGATGGATATTAATTCAGTTCATTTCAATATTGGATTGGTGGTAAATGAATAAAAAAAAGTAAAATTCAGTCACGGACTATTAATGGTAATAATTTTGAAATGAGTGGTAAAGTTTTGGAAAGGGTTAACTTATTAGTACCTAGGTATGTATATAAGTTTTAATAAGACCATGGATGAAGTTAACCACTTGAAGAATGTTTGGCCGACAAGAATAAGGCCATTGCAATTGTTAGCTAATAGAGGTAATGGTGTAGGGATACCTGTCTTGAGGATGTTTTATATTAGCACTGTGCATTTAATTAATAACTATGCTGCATCTATGCTGATAAATTATTCAGAGAGGGAGCCGAGGCTCTTGGAAATTTTTCAGAATAAAGCTATGAGGGTTATATTAGGCTGCTCCATGAGTGCAAGGGTAGAACTCATGAGATTAGAATTAAGTCTACCAAGTATTGTAGACAGAATCCAGGATATAGTGAGTATAGCTGCTCTCCGTATGATTAGAAGAGGTGAAAAGGCATTGGAGATGGCTTTTGATAACTGCTCAGGTAACAGAGGCTTCAGTGTTAAATGTAATAATTATTTTAAGAAACTGTGCAAAGTAATGACGAAATATGACATTTTGCAGTATTGTGTAAAGTTGGAAAAAGGTGTCTATTAAACCAAGGTTATGTCGTAGAATAAATGCAATTTAGACTTTAAAAAAAAGGGAATGCAATACCTGTGCGTTAAAACAGTTGTTTTTGTCCAAAATTAGTACTTTGCCAAGATGTGACACCATCCACATGCACTGTGATGGCTCTGTCAATGATGTGAAGGTTGGATGTGGAGTCATTGAACGAGAATTTTATGAGACTGACATGTGTTGGTGAGACTGTCCAAAAGAATTGAAGATAGGACATCTCCTACTTCTGCTGAATTACACGCAATTCATGGAGGGCTGAAATTGGTGGTCAGTAAAAAAAAAGGCTATATTTGTTTTTGTTGATTGTCAAAGTGCTTTATTTGCTCTCTCAATAAAAAAGGCGCATGTAGGCATTCATTTAAATGAAATGGCTGATAACTTGGCTAAAGAAGCTACAAACAAAGATGTTATTGGCATAAAGTGTACTATGAGTATGAATAGAATTAAGAAAGGAATGAAGCATAAGAGATGCTTATGGGAAATAGCTGAAATTCAAAGAATCATAAACGATGGCAGTGCAAGTATGAGGCACAATTTGTTTGTTTCAGAAAATACAAATACTGTGTATGGTAAAGCTTTGTCTGAAGTGGACACTTTTACAGTGAGACTATGTTTGGGTTATAAGTATTGTTGGCAGCGTATTGATGTTGAAGGAAGATCTTGTAAACATACGACGCAACATTATATTTTAGAATGTAATGAATTATCAGAATTTAGAGATTCTCAGATTAACAATGTAACCTATCAAGTATGTTATTTTTAGAATAATGGTGTTTGTCCTAGAATTGTTCAAAAGTTTCCCAACCTTTGCTGGAACAAATGATTTGTATTAATGTATATTAATAATAATGTATATTAAATAGAGTGCATTATTTGTTGGTGGGTATATTAGCATGCTAATACACTCCATTTGATGTAAATTATCATGTCAGTAGTAATTTATAATAAATAAATAAAATAAAACGGCTTTATTAGTGAGAAAATATTGTATGCAGACAAAGAAGACTCAAAAATTATAGGAATATGTGTGTCATGTTTGGTTCTGCCAGCTCTCCTATTTCTCCTTCACTGGTACGTTTCCCCAATACTACACAGCAAGTGAAAAACCAAGATCATAAAAAGCAAACCATCAATTGGTTGGAGACCATCAAAACACCAAGCAGATCGAGGAATCTTGGAAAGAACAAGGGCCCAGTTATTATTATTTGGAGTGTAGTTGCAATAAAGTTCTTCGGTTTAAAATTTTCATTAAGTTCTACAATATTTATGTATTTGCTTTTTACCATAATCCAAATATCGACGATTCTATATATGACTGTCTTTTCGAGAGGATTAGTATGGCTCAGTCACAGGATTCAAAAACTTCATTCATTTTTTATGGAGACTGTAATGCAAGGCACAGTGAGTGGCTAAATTCAAATTCCACAGATCAACATGGCCGGTCTGCTCTTGAGTATCCTCCGATTTTGTCCAGCTAATTGAGGAACCCACGCAAACTTCTGGTAATAGATTAGACCTCATATTCACAGATGTTCCAGCTGTTGTGAAGTCCAAGTTCTGTGAATATATAGGCATTTCTGATCACTGCACCATTGAGATGGACATATCTGTCAATCAGTATGTTCCTAATTCCACTATTGGAAAAATGGTCTGGTTGAAATCTAGAATCAGTTAGGATCGCACATTATTGAAGCTTGTCAGGCTCTTAGTTTTCAGATGCTATATTATATCCTGATCCCAAGAAGTTGAATGAAATGCTGATGGCTATTTTAATTAGATATGTCCCTAGAAACGTTTAAGGCAAATGACCAGCTATGGTTTGATGATACATGTAGGGGAGCCTACCATGACAAACAGGCCAAATTCAACGCATGGAGACGAAATCGTTCAAATGAGAATTACACCATTTTTGTTGTCTTGCTGTGCTGCGAATAAAACTTAACATACAGCCAAGAGAAATTACAATAAACTTGAAGGAATTACTCAGCCTCATCTGTGGTGGACCAAATTGGCATCATCTGTCTTTGGGTCATGCTCGTCTTCCATTCCACCACTACTAACAGATGATGGCAGATGGGTTACTGTCCCTATAGGGAAAAGGCTGAACTGCTTCCTCAAGCTTCTGAAGTTAAGCAATCAGCTGAGGATGTCCCTCTCCCTGATACTTGTCGTCCCCAACCTCTTCTTACAAAATTTGCATTTCACTCCAGGGATGTTAGGAAAATTCTGGATAATCTTAATAGCTGGGGGGGGAGAAGACCCTGATGGTTTCTTCCCTTTGTTTTTAAAAAAAGTTTCTGGTGTGTTGTTTGCCAAGTTTAGTAGATTCTGTAGACTTTATGTCAATGTAGTATCTTTGCGGATAAGAGCAAGCTTAGTAATACAGTGCCTTTCCCAAAAAGTGACATATCTGCAGACTGCAGTAACTACAGGCTAATCTCTATTCGCCCTGTGCTTTCCAAGGTTGATGAAAAACTTATTTTTGAGCCACTATATAAATATGTTAAATCTAAAGGATTGTTAGCTGATAATCAATATGCATATAGGAAGCAGCTATGTACAGCTCCGGACAGTTCCACAGGGTCTAATTTCCCGAGAAGGGTTTGTGGCAGGATTTGTGTCGGTAGTCCTGAAGGTGTGTGGGACCACAAGTTTTTGCCTACCAACTTAACAAGATAGAAGGACCGATTCCATATTAACTGAATACAAGTGGATTATGCTTAGTCTAAGCAGGGCTTTAAATTATGCCATACCCTACTTCAAGCATGTAGTTTATTAAATTGCCAAATATCATAAACAACTTAAAAATTTTTTAATTAATGTTGTCTTCGACAAATCAGTAACTGTGTTCAGCTTTGCTTGCTCTCTCTCTCTCTCTCTCTCTCTCTCTCTCTCTCTCTCTCTCTCTCTCTCTCTCTCTCTCTCTCTCTATATATATATATATATATATATATATATATATATATATATATATATATATATATATATATATATATATATATCACACATTACCACAGGTGAAAAATAAGAGACCTGGTTTCTGGCTTTATTTGCAAGCCATTGATGAAGGACTGATACATAGTATTAGAAGTCACAAATATATATACTACAGAAACAGTACTGACGAACATACACAACCATTGAGAGTACAGATCCACCCACAGGCGGGTGTCAAGGTAGGAGTGGCCTTCAAAACTCATTTAGCTAATAATCACAATATACCCCTCAGGGGACAATACTGATAAACGTACCGACCATAAGAGACTACAGATCCTCGCCTGTTAAGTGTCAGGGAGGCGGGGTTGGAAATCTCATTAGCACTGCTGGCCCCGTACTGTGTTTACAAATGTGATAATCCTATTTCCATACATCTCTACTGTCCACCTTAGAATTTAAACAATTTACAAATTTCTTTTGATATTAAAGGATCAAGTTTATACATCCCTTGACTGATATTCATATCATGGCTGTAACTTTCTTTTATAAAGCTAGGTTCAATTATATTCCTTTCCAGTGCGTTATTAGAGTATACAATCCTTTTCCCCCTTCCCAGTTGATAGCATGACTGTTCTCATTAACATGTACAAAAATACCACTGTTCCCCTGTGCATATCTCACATTTTTTATGCTGCTCTATTCTCTTTTCCAGTGCTTTACCCGTGACCTGATTCTCGCACATATAAAGGTTCTACCAGTACAAACGAAACACGTAAGATACAATTAACACGCGTATTTTCCTTAAAAGTTACAGAGGGCCCTGTTGCTAATACTACGCTAATTAATTATGCAATTATAGTCGGAAAGTAACCTGAGGTGACGCGCCAATCACTGCCTTATAGACACGGCCCAACTTGTTGACCACTAATCCCCTACTGATCATTAACTTTTCAAACTGAACTTGCTTATGTCGCAGACCTCAGCTGATTGGTCTCTTATGATCGAAAGAAATCAATAAGGGTCTTCGATGTATGGCGCTCATTTGAATTGCCCACGCCAAACCCCAACGATTGTATGTCGTTCGAAGAATCAGCAGTATCTGTTAGTTACTCTCAGATCACAAACACGTACAAAACAACTAGCAGATTTTCCTTATGCCTCAAACATGAATTTCTATATAAATCAGTTCACCTGTTTGACCAGTATAAAAGTTGTCTCAAGACTTACTTGGAATTTTATATACACACCCTTTAGTATTGTCGGGAGAGTTCTTGATGAGCAGGCTACATGTTTCAATGTTTTATTGTTCTTAAATGCGACATTAACACCAAAATTCTTAAGAAGATGGGGGATATCCTTCATACTGTTATTATAAGGCAGTACAAGCAAACTTTTTGTGTTGTAAAGTTCTTTTTGGTTTTGATACATAGTCTTTTTGCCCTTCTAATGCATTGTTTGATACGCTGTCAGAATATTTCAATTTCTTTCCTGTATTCCTAATCTTATCTATTTCCTCATCATTATATTCAGGGCTACATACATTGTCTCTCCTTGAATTTTTTCACTCTGTACCTCCAATGATCTCTATAGAAAGCTTAGAAAATCATTGGCAATGCATGTACTAGCGATGGTTGTGTATACTTCACAATATATTTTAAACTACAACATGGTGTGTAGCTTATGTTTGGTGTTTATAAGCTTTTGTTCATATCTATGATTCTAAAATTATTGTCACCTTCAGTTTACCTTAGTAGTCAAATTATTTACCTTACATCCTTAATTTCTCATTTAGCCATCCCTTTTCTACGTAGTAGGTACTTATTTTGCTTGGCCTTTCTTTTAATTTTCACTGATCTATTCCTTCTCAACATGTATTATAAATACATACATACATACATATATATATATATATATATATATATATATATATATATATATATATATATATATATAATATTATGTTATATATACATATATATATATATATATATATATATATATATATATATATATATATATATATATATATATATATATATATATATATATATATATATATATGTCTTGATCAGTTTTGATTTTAGTTTTCAATTATCTTCAAGATGACTGATACATGATGGTAGAATCCTTTTATTGTATGCTAGTGTGGCTGAAAAAAAAAAATTAATATTTACACCTGACAAGAAAAAGGGAGTGGTCCCCACCTCATTTGTCCGACTTCAGTGCTTCCACAACGAATCTTGTTGATCATTGCAGGTGTTTTCACACCTTTGCTCTTAAGCCCAGGTAAACTTCCTTCCCTGAAATCTGTAGACACTACCCTACTTACGAACATTCGGATACGAACAAACGTGATCGCAAATTAAAATTATTTTCGGTAAGAAACAACTGTATTATTTTCTGTACAAAAATAAATATAATTTATTTTTCTGTAATATAACTTTCTCAGTTTTGTGTGTGGGTCTGAATGGGGTAATTTTCACTGTTGTATGTTCTATTTATGCATGAGTGTTTTAGGATAAAATGTCTTTACAGGCTTTTTGTTCTGTCATTGTTAGTTAATTTGCATAATGGCCTTATCTATTGTTGGGTGGTCTTAAGGACCAAGACAAGCAATGATTCTCGGGAACTAATCTTTTTTTTTTTTGGTTTCCGAGCTAACGTGAGACGGCGGAGATAATTTAGTCAGTGAATTCTGCTACTTTAACTTGAACAGTGGCTACAGGTACATTGACCTGAAGGGTTTTCTCATACAACCCGTTTTTGACACCGTGAGTGCTGGACGGCAATGAAGATCGCTTAGCAGACGCACTGAAGGGAAGACGGCTAAACTCCATATGAACCTTTAGGCGTTTGTGTATTGATTTGTGAAATGGCCCTTCACTAAATACTGGTTCACTCCCGCCTCTTGACTCAAGTCATGCACGGAGCGCATAATCGATTGGAAAACGTTCACTTAAGCCATTCATGCTTCGCCCGTAATCTGAGGTAGGCCGTTAGTGTCTTTTAGTTGAGCTTTTAAGAAGTTCTGACGTGACCTAAAAACAATAATAAAGAAATTCAGTAAGGATAAGTTACCTGAAACTTTTTTCATGCATTACGTGTCGTAATAGTTTTGTTGCCATTTTTTATACAGTTCGCCGAGTGCTAGGCTGTTATAGCTTTGGTTTGCATCGGTCAGTTTATGTCCAGTCCCTTATACGGATGGTATTATTTTCCGCTGGTGGGTTAATAGTTTGATATTAATTGGATATGTTTTTATTGATATTTTGAGAATATTTAGCTTTTTTGTTCTGTCTGTAATCAGGTCCTTTAACTCTGTGTATTGTAGGTGTGGTAGGCTTACTTGGATGTAGTGACGACACAATTTGTAATTTGACGTTGATTTATCCTTCATTCGTAATTAAGGATATTTGTGTATTACCCATAGACTATTTGAGTGCTATAGTTTTCATATTGAAGCTGTTGCTTTTCGATTATTTAATATAAAGTTTCTATGTTATAATGCAACGGTATGGACTTACTGGTTATGATGCAGAGTCGGTAGCTTGATGAATATAATTTGAAACTTCAGAGGAACTAGGGTATTTCAGATGACTGTTCATACTGAATAATTTTTTAATGAAAATGCTGCGTGAGTTTTCGTATTTTATTTAACCTCCATGTTTCACCACCTTAAGATTATATTGAGCTTCCCGAATTTTCTGTATATTATCAATTTATTTAGGTTTCATGTATCATTAAATACTGTACTCTATAAAATAAAGTAGTGTATGTACAGCGCGTTCAGTACTGTATCCACTTTTACTGTTCGATTTTATGTACAGCCCCCCACAGGGATGATTCCCTCTCTGGCGGGCCCTTGTACGTCTTCAAAATTAGGTGCTTCTTACATTTCATAATTGTCTTTTAGTGTTTTCTCGTCAGTATCGTAGCTCCTGCAGGATACTTGAGCCTCTAGTTCCTTTTTAAATTTGCTTTTTTTGTGTGTGCTCTTCACTTCAGGCGGTATTTTGTTGTTTAATCTTGGTGCGCAGTGTACAAATGTTCTCTTGCCTGACTTACGATTTGTTTTAGGTTCAAATAGCCTATATGTTTCACTTACTTGTCTGATTACAATGTTCATTTCAGGTCTAAAGAAGCTTAAGCAGTTTCACAATTAGCGCTGGGGTTATTCTATCACGGGAACGTAGTCCTTTTATTAAATAAACCTGGCGGTTCTATTTTGTACCCCTTGCAATGTTCTTAGTAGGTAGTTAGGGAGACCGTAGTATATAATATAGCAGTAGTCAAGCCTCGAAAGTATTTGGTTGCAAATTGCTATTTTTAAAGTATCTTCGTTTAGGTTCTTTCTAATAAATACAATGTTTCTAATATGATAGTTACAGGTTTTTGTAATATGCAATATATGGTTCTTAATCGATAAATTATCAATAAATACTCATAAGTTCCTAATTGCTGCGACAATATTTATTGTTGACGAACCAATATTGTTGACAAACCAATAGTTATCTTTTTGAAGTGTTCATATTTTCGTAGTGCACCGTCAGATCCAAATAGCATACACTTCATAAAGTTTCAAATTCTTCGCCGACATCCACTTTTTCAGATCTTTCATTATTACATCAATTTTACTAATGGCGTCTTCCGCCGTTTTGACAGAATAGAAATGTATCAACAACATACAGTTTATACTTAACCTTGTGCTTGAGAATTGTGTTTAAGTATGATAAAATGTATTGTATGTACAGCGTAGAGTACTGTATTGTGTTTAAGGATGAAAAACCTACAGTATTCTATTGACTTCATATCATACTGTACTTAAATAGGCGTAAAGACGAATTTACGAACAATTAAAGATATGGACGGCCGTTAGGAACTTAACTCCTTCCTTCGTAAGTGTCTTGTACTTCTCTTGAAATAACTGGATAAACTTGACACAAATTGGCTGATGTTTCTTTTACAAAAATGGTGTCATTATATATCTTTCCAGCACATTGTTAGTTTTTTTTAATTGTTTTTAAATGCTGCCTTACGAGAAAATGAGGAATATCTTAGAGATTTGTACTTATACGGCAGTATAAGCAGTTTTTTTGTGCTAAACTCCTCTTCGTTGTTATTATTATACAATCTTCCCCCCCCCCGCCACTTAGCATATTTTCTAATACAGAATCAGGATATTTTAATTTCTTGCCTGTATCCCTCATTACATCTATTTCATCATCACCAGTGTCCCCTGGATTATATGTTATGCTCATATAAACATGGATGTGACATTTTTTTCGTAAAAATGTGCCTACTAGTAGGTGTCTGTGGCATATTCAAACCCATTAATACTTCAATGTATCAGGCAATCCAAAAAATTTATGGTACCATTTCCCATTTTCCATAGGAAATTTGATCAATGGCACCAACTCTAATTTACTAAGGAAAGTATTTAAATTTTTGTTCCTGACCAAATGCATGTTATCAACGTACCATATCACATTGCATGGATTGATTGTTTAATATTCTGCTTTCAAAAAGTTGCTTATATAAATGCTTGAAACAAGAGGAAGAATTACCCTTAACCATTAAAAAAAATTTTGTGAGAAATATTTCAGACTGAATTCAAGTTTATATCTTTTTACGCATTTCAGTCAGTTCTGTTAAGGTCTTATCAGCGACCGACGTATCCTTTTTTTTTTTTACAGCACCCCTCCCTGGCTCTCATATGTGCTATTCATACCTATCTGATGACCCATGAAAGATGTAAAATTGTCAGATGAAAATTCTCAGATCATCAATACGAACTTTCGTGAATAATGAACCCCATAAATACTCATAAGCTTAGTTCACTATTAGTCTGCATATTTGATTTATATATAGCATAAATTATTCTTTATAATGGCATCAGAAATGGTATCAATCAACAGGTAAAGAATATCAACATATTTTGCTAATATTATTGTTGAAGCAGAATGACCAGATTTAATAATTACCAAAGTTGGAAAATTTTTATGCATTATTATTTACTCCATACAAATGCAGTAAAGGTGGTGAGGTCAAACTAAATCCTTTTATCAATGATTGTTCTAAATATCATTTTAATTGAAATTGCTCTTCACACCTTATGAATTTTTATTTAATATTTTCACAATTCGAAGGCTGTTGTTTTTTCTACATTTGCTTCTGATAATTACAGATGGAATGAATCATTTGCAAGCATCTACGATAGTTTTATCTTTAGTAAGTTGATGATTGGAGGATTTGTTTTTTACATACTTTGATGTCTCATCATCGGAAGCCTGATTTTTCTATAACTGTAATTTTAATGTTTGTCAGGAATTCTTTAATTCCTTACAATATATTTTTGTTTACATTTTTTTCTATTATTGACACCTCATGCTTTTTTTCAGGTTTTCCTCTTTATTTGAAATTTTTGTACCTCATAAGATATTGCCAAGTATTCTTGTTCCACACTATACCATGACATGGTCACTGGGAACACACTTCCAGTATTTCTTTATCTTAAAAGTGATCTTGCATTGCAATGCTTTGGTTTAAAAAATGCCCTAATAAGAAACATTCACTTTAGGTGAGATATTTATCCTTGAGTCATCATTTCTTAAAAATAGGTGCAATTTTCCATTTAGTATTATCATCTTTATACTTTGGTATCTGTAGTATCATAATAGTGTCTGATTTCATGCTTGACCATTAATCAATATCACAAATACTTAACATACACCTACAGTCTTATTTTGAGTTTCTTGAATTTAATTAATTCAAACAAGGTTCCAATTAGATTCTTGTGGAAGTTTCACCCAGCCAAATTTTTTATTCCAAGTGGAATCATACAGCATTTTAAATTCATAAGTTTACTGATCTGTCAAATTTTGCAATTCCCGAATTTTTTAGTGCTACTATATTGTTTGCAGTTGTTATATTTCTGTAGCTTTAAAACAATGAGTGGTGAAACCCAAACATGTATCAACTGTTATTATGTTTGCTTCAGTGTCTGTAAATCTTTTTCCACTAAATTTCAGATAGTATGAATTATATGAATGTATTGTCTTCATTAATCATCTATAGCTACCAAAGAAATTGACATATACAATTCTTATGTACTGAACCAGGTTTACCATATATTCATCAAAACTTTCAAGACCAAAAAATAACAAATCTAATTATTATAAATGTAATATTTATAAATTATAAAAAATGCAGTAACTGAAGCAGATGATGTGTTAATAAATATAATGGTCATAAGTTTCCAACTTAAAGGAATTTAACATACCAATCTGACATTCTTATCTAGTCTTTACCAAACTAGTTTGATACAGTGTTGTCCAGTACTCATTTTCATAAAACATTTGACATTATTTGCACATTATCTTAACATGATTTCATTCTTCAGAGATTGATCAAGAATTAAACTTTTATGTTCACCTATTTTAAAAAGCTATTTCTTGACTACATACTTTAGGTAGACAGAGTACTGTATGTTCTCATCAGTTCTTTTTTGTATTTGAGACTCTGAGTATTTTTGCGTTGGCTTCACTTCATATTTGTTTAATATTTAAAAAATACCGAAGTTTAATCATGGTCAATGGGCACTTTTCCATTCATGAATCATGAGACTAATCTCGTTTTGCACTAACTTAGTCTCAAATATTTTATTTTTAGGGCAGATTTTATCCTTTATTCCTGTTTTAATATAGATTCAGTGCCTTCATTTTTAATTACCATCATCACTAGAAATTTCAAGGAACAGAATCATTATGATTAAGTGTGGTAAGGATTAAAATCATTATTGAAGGGTTAAAGAGAAGCTTCTTGTCTGATACTTGCTTTCCTTGTCTTAAGGAGTCATAGATCTAAATTTATTTTATGCTATTCTTGGGTTGTAAAGATACAACAGAAGGAAATTCTAGTAACCTTCCTACGTTTGTTAAAAATGATACAGTAATGCTATTTTTCATAATACAACTTCTTTTTGTTTCTCATATGATTTTGTTTAAATTAAAATTTCATTTATAGAGAGCACTTCAGCAATTAATGGGGACCATAGGTATTACAATATTCTCGACAAACTAGTTGCTCTTGAGGAAATCATTAAGTCATCTGTACTCGATGAACAAATAACACTGGTTATTTACAAAATTTTATTATGGGTTTTATGTACAAAACACATCCGTTTATACAGTAGTTCATCCAGACAAATCTTTCTGAAGGCTGTGCATAAAACATAAATAATTCACAATGCTTCAATAAATAATTCACAATGCTAATCTTTGAAGCATGCTATGTCTGAAATCAACTTGTACTTTTTTCAACACATATGCTTTTTCTATTTAACCAAAAATGCTTTTCTATTTAAACAAAAGTACAAACCCTGGAGCAATGTATTCTGAATGACACATTGGCACTGAAGCCTTGGAAAGAAAACTGATGTAATGGCTTATATTTTTTGCTGTGAAGGTATTTGAGAAATTTATTCTTCAACCTCCTTTTTGACAAAACCTCCTTTGCACTCTGGGTATTGATCTGCATAAAAACTACGAATATCGCCATATTCCAGAATTAATTGCTCTCTAACCTGGAAAACAAAGCCACAAGTTTAGAAGCAATCTATAACTTTAAATGCTACAATAAATAATTGTAGGTCAGGAAAAAACACCTAAAATTGAAAGTCTCATACCACAAAGTTTTAAATGGCCTCCAATACTAAGAACACAAGATTTACATTTCAAAACATAACTCAAATAACTATGGCAACCATAATGAATGAAAGCACAGTGAGGAAATAGTGTGACAGGACTGTCGTCTGATCTGGAACCTGTCAAGGTTGGACAGATGCTGCCTGACTAGTATTCAAATCTGGGTTTTCAATTGATGTTTTTACAATCTCCCCTCTTAAGCAATTAATAAATACTTTCTTTACAATCAGAAAAGCAATTAATAAATACTTTCTTTACAATCAGAAAATCACAATAACAATATTTAAATTTCTGAAAAATGTGATCAGTTAGCACCCATGTTCTGTCAGAATCCTTGGGCAGACTATTTTATTTTGATATTGAATGTATGAATGAAATTTGGGCCATATGGCCCAACATAAGGCTAAGAGGCCATTCTGCACTGTCAAAGCAATAAATATAAGAATGAATTTTAATTAAAAAATAAGTCAACTAAAAAGTTATGCAGACAAGCACATACTATGCATACACATTCAAAAATAAAAATGAAACAATTTCTTATAAACAGCTCGACCTCTATACCCAAAATCTAGGTATGAAATTTTAGGGGAAGGCTGTAGTTTCTTCATCTACTTATAAACTGGGAGCAGCAATACCAAAATGCACTCAATCAAACCTGCTGCATTGAGCTCATAATGGTGCACTGCTAGCATCTAAACTATGCATATGTATGAGGTATGTTGTCTGGTCCTCAAACAAGCTGAAATATCTTCAGCCATTCATACCTGTACTGCTTTTATATACTATTACTAACAAGGATGGGGAACATCTACTTGCCTCGCCACTTCCATAACATGTACGAACTAGTCAGCCTGACTGACAGCTTATCACTCTGATGGTCTTGTTTACTGTGTTGCCATTGCTTACTATCGCTGCAATTACCCCTGTGTTTTATAAGGTCTTTCTTCCTTTTTATTTCACATCAAACTGGGTGTTAACATGACTACTTTTACTTCATACCAGACTGGGTTTTAACAGGGTTGTATTTTGGGTGTTCATGGTGTTAATGTACTGTTTTGTCAGGGTGCTTTTTTTTTTTTTTCTTTTGCTTGCTGAAGTTTTGGCCCCCTCAGCATCTCTATTTCAGCTTACCTTATATACTAATTATGCACATTTTTTTTATTTGGCATTTACATTCCCATTTTCATTATGCCTGAGTGTACTGGAATGAGAAGTGTTCACCTTCTCTGACCTGTAAAATATGTGCAGATTGCTTGTACTTTGCTCAGATAACTTGTACAAGAGACATCATTTCTTGTTTGGGAATCCCATTATGGCAGCAAGGGACCTTGGTGTGTACATTCTGATGGAATCTCTTGTTCTATTCCTCCTCCAGCTCCTGTTGGGCCTTAGTGTACTCGTAACAGATTTTCTTCCATTTACAACTGTTTGATCACTGGATGACTTCTTGCCTGCATGTTTTCCTCTGCCAGAAAGTTTGCTCCAGTCTTCCTTGAACACTCCTGATGTTTCACTGGTGTCTGATGTTAATTCTTAACATTCCTTCCCAGAGCATGGTGGCCCAATCTCTTGCTGTCTTATTACCTTGCTCCTTTCCAGATCTTGCGGGGTCCCTGTTTGGTGGTGAGCCTGTGGGTTTTGAGGTACTTTCCACTGGCCCACACATTTGTCTTCCTGGACCCACCTAATCAATGTTCTGGAGTAGCAACAGCATTCCTATGCCTCTGCCTGAGAGTATGCTCGTGAATTTAAATACTCCTTAGTACCAGGATGGCACAATGACTTTAGCTGCTCACTTTCTGTGATTCTACTTAACCCCTTACATTCAGCGAATGTGAGGAGGGTGTCATATACAGTTCCCATCCCACCACCTGTCCCAGCCTTCCTTCCATACAGGCCTGATCCCATGGCTTTGAGTCCTGCTATATATTCCTGCATCCATTTCCCATTTTGCCTTAGCCTGTTTCCCCTTTTTTTTTGGGGGGGGGGTGGTCTCTGACATCCTTTTGAGAGCATCTCCCCTACACCTTTCTGGCCTCTTTTGTTCCAGCTTACCTCTAGGTGTCTCCACCTGCAACCCATGTCACTCTTACTGCTTCCTGCCTCGGATGTTCCAGCAATGCCTGAGGTTTTAGTCAACTCGACACATCAGGGCCTTTTTGGTCTCTCTTGAATATGTTTATTTGACATTCAGCCACCACTCAAAATTCTCTGGCATTCCCCTGCCTCTCTTCCAGCAAGACCAAATCGTCCAGTCATCCTTAGCTCATCTTTCTTCTAGCTCCTTGTTGCTGCTTGAGACTAAGAGTTGCATAGATACCCTGAGGTGTCCTCTTCAGCCTCTTCCAGCAAGTCCTTGCCACCTTCCCTTAAGAAGGATATACCTGCTGCAGGTTCTGTTCTTGTTGATTCCACTGAACAATCTCCCTATCCAGGCCTTCAGGCATGGCCTCCTGTTAGGATTCCCCTCCAATTAAGTAGGCTCAATTCTATCCATCTATGTGCATCATTGTGGACCCTGGAGAAGAGAGCCCTCGCCACAGGAGGGGCATGCTTTGCAAGACAGGGCATCATTCATTGATATCCTGCAACATCTTTCAGATATACCAAATAAGTACCTATGACTGAATCTGTGACAGTTATTCTTTTTTGGCAACAGCCCTTCCACCATGATTTTTGAAATGCTGTACCCTTAACCCTTAAACGCCGACTGGACGTATCATACGTCGACTAAAATTGTCTGTTGGGTGCGAGTGGACGCACGTGCACGTCAACTACAAAAAATTTCAACCTTCGGTCAACTTTGACTCGACCGAAATGGTCGAAAAACGCAATTGTAAGCTAAAACTCTTACATTCTAGTAATATTCAATCCTTTACCTTTATTTTGCAACAAGTTGGAAGTCTCTAGCACAATATTTCGATTTATGGTGAATTTTTGAAAAAACTTTTTCCTTACATCCGCGCAGTAACTCGGCTGAAAATTTCAGAAATTTTTTCGTCATTTTGTCATAATTTTTGCACTGTTTTATATTAGCCGTTACATAAAGTTTTATATATGAAAATGTGCGCAATTTCATGTAAAATACAGCAAAATACAACCCATGGTTGTAGCTTTTATCAGTTTGGAAATATTTTCATATAAATCACGATAACTGCCAAAATGTCAACCTTCGGTCAACTTTAACTCGACCGAAATGATCGAAAAACGCAATTATAAGCTAAAACTCTTACATTCTAGTAATATTCATTCACTTACCTTCATTTTGCAATAAATTGGAAGTCTCTAGCACAATATTTCGTTTATGGTGAATTTTTTAAAAAAACATTTTCATTACGTCCGCGCGGTAACTCAGCCGAACATCTCAGAAATTCATTCGTCACGTTGTCGTAATGTTTGCACCGTTTTATATTAGTCGTTACATAAACTTTTATATATGAAAATATGCGCAATTTCATGTAGAATACAACAGAAAATAACTCATGGTTGTAGCTTTTATCAGTTTTGAAATATTTTCATATAAATCACGATAAATAGAAAAATTCGACTTTCGGTCAACTTTAACTTTCGACGAAATGGTCGAAAACTGCAATTGTAAGCTAAAACACTTACAGTCTAGTAATATTCAATCAATTACCTTCATTTTTCAACAAACGGGAAGTCTCTAGCACAATATTTCGATTTATGGTGAATTTTTGAAAAAAACATTTTTACGTCCCGGCGTTATGAATTCATGCATCATTTTGTGATAATATTTTCTGTGTTGCTTTGATCGTTTTACAATTTTTTATGTACCAAAATCATCGCAATTTAGTGTACAATAAAAAGAAAAAAAAATAACCCGTTAGCTTTAACCGTTTTGCTCACAGCACGATTTGTATAAAATTATATATGAAAATGTTTTTTGCGCTGTCATATATTTCAATATTTATATATGATAATGATATTTTTTTTCATTTCTGATGGTTGCATACTAAACTTCAGGCAATGACAAAAAAGGAGCCAAAATGAACTCTTAATCTTAAAAACTAAGCGTGCTGTGATTTTTGAAAAAAAATTTTTCCGCTTCGAGCGCTAACTCACGAACGCCGCCGGCATACGGGAGACGTTTTTGTAAATAGAGGCTCGGCGTTAGAGGGTTAACCAAGTTTTCAGATTACCTGTATAAGAACATGATGACGCAGATGGTCTAGTTCTGGTTATGACTGTCGTATGTCCGTGGTGTCTTATGAGCCTTCCTCTACTGAGGATATGGTTAAGGTTCACTGGCTTGTTCTCTCCTTAGGCTGAGTGTCAATGCTTGATGCATGGCTGAAAATGAGGAATGTGGCCTCTTATGAGTCAGTCTCTGGCAGGGCTGCAATCTTGGCAATTCTCATGCCTTGTGGCCTTGATCTCTTTCCAGAGGGGTTGGTTTAGTTATTGTGGGGTTAATTAACATTCATCATAACTCAGGCTTTCATTATTAACACTGGTGCCACAATATCCTTGTACTCTTCATCCTCTCAGACTGGGGATCAAACAAGGGCTTCATATCAACAATGCCTTTTCCCAAGGTCAACATCCTTTGCCTTACAGAAAACTTGTGCCTTTGCAAACCAACATCATCGGGCAGATTCACAGCTTTGTACTTCCAGGTTGTACTTTTGTGCCTGAGGTTGGGTAAAGTCTTCCTTCAAGCCTCCTAAGTCAGGTAGTTTCAGTTGAAGTCTCTATGTTGCCCTAGTCCCTTTTCCCACTCAGGGGCTGTATCAAGGTTCACTGGAAGACCTGGAAGTCAACTGAAACAGACGCAAGGGTTCAAGGTTCTAGCAGCGCTAAATTTCTGTTGATGTCTTCCATTTCTTGAAGCAAGACCTCCACCAATTGTCTTATTTCCATCAACTGCTACTACCCTTCCAATCCCAATCCCAAGAAAGTCTTTCATGACAAAATGTCCTCTATGCAACATAAGAATGCTTTCAAGCAAACTTTCCTGGAGTCACTGGGGTTTTCAGTCCACTCCTCCTTATCCCTAAGCTTTCAGGAAGATAAAAACTGATTACCAACCTTAGTCTATTCAACAACAACTCTGAACTAATTCCCTTCCACATGAGGATCATGGAGTCTTCCAAAGAGGACCCACATCTTGTCGAGCCTTGACAATGTTAAGCAGATATGTATTAGGAAGTGCAGCTCCTTTTAATACAATCATACAGTCTATCCTATGGATGGCTTCAGCAAGGAAGCGTTACTTGGTCATCAATCCATCTGACAAGCTCACTCAATACGACAAAATACTCCTGGTCAAGGAAGACGGTCCTTTCCATAAAGTGGTGTTGGATAAAAAAATCTTTCCAAGTGATTGCCAACCTGCTTCCACATATGTAAGCGGACCTGTTTAGCTATTAAAGAGAACATCAACTTCCTGTGTATGTGTCTCCAAACCTGGATATTCAGGCAGGAGCAAAAGATAAATTCTTACCGGAGGGAAATCTGTGTATTCCCTCATGTCCAAGATTTTCAAGGTGTTGAACAGTCTCTTACCCTTCTATGGAACTGATTATCTAATGGCCCTAAACTGGCCAGACAATCATTGATTCATTCCATTAAAACAACAGGTGAGAATATAAATTTCACTGCCATTAGTTGTTCTATACCTGAAATTAAGAGAAAGTCATCTACACTTCTCTTTCTCTGAGCTCTGACCTTCACATATGGATTTTCTAAATTACGATCCAAAATGGTTCTTAAATTTTTCTGGTCCAACTGTTTTTGGATACACAGCTTGCTACTAACAGTGACAGCATACAAGGCTGAGCTGGAACAGCCCTTGTTCTGAGTTTGGCAAAAACACTAGTATTTCAATACTAATCTTTAGCTCTACTATTCCCTAGTCTTCAGCTTCTATTTTTTCCTCAGTTCACTGTTCCAATACAACATCAACCCATCTGCTCCCGAGGGTACACTGCTTGACTGCCCAGGTGTCAAGAACTCTGCTCTTTTAGATGGACATTTTATCACCCACATCACAGGCCATCCTTTGCTGTTGTTCCTTGGCTCATCACTCCTGGCCAAGAAATGATAAGAGGAAATTCCCCATTCTTCTGATGGAACTCTCTATTTATATTTGGTCAGGTCACCCCAGGTGCCTATCTTCCCAGCATGTCCTTTTTCACACTAAGCTAATTGCTGGGATGAAGCAGTTATCCTGCATACCACCCCAACATATCTAAGTAAGCCACCCTACAGACATACACGAAAGACATACATTGGTTCTTTTCCCATTTTGCATTTTTAATTACAAATGGAAATCTTAAATACAATCACATACAAGACTTTATACTGTCAACCAGTCTCTGGGTCACTGGGAATCCTTAATTAGGGAACTAGGCCATTTTGTCGACTGTCAATGTATTTATGTTCCTTTGAGGACAAACAGTAGTTATGCTTTCAAAAAATAGGTTTTGATATAAGAAACCCTTATTTTTGGTAACTACTGTGAGTCCTCAAACTCACTCACTTACCCTAACAAAAAGGCATGGGAATTTGTGGAGGATGTTTACTTTCAGACCTGGCATGTTGTGGTGAACTTGGCTGGCATGCAAGCTGTTGCCACATTAGCATGAGAAGGGTGACAGGAAAGACCATGTTAATGCTGTAAGCAGGGGAAAGAGCCCTCCTGTCTTAAGTCAGTTTATATCCTATCAACAGGGACTATTCTTGACAAAACCAACCATGAGAGAATCTTTGGTCTGTTTTATGGAGCCCCTGGTGGGACTATAAGGGTAACTGCTTTGATGACTCACAGCAGCTGCCAAAAACAGATTTTCCCCTGTGACAAAACATACTATTGGTTTTTCTGGTTTTCCAGTTTGGAGTAGTGTGTAAACTGATAACACACATTACCATCTTTCCACAGATCATTTGACTTTTCATTATCTAAGTTTAGTAATTAATGTAAAAACTCCTAACAGATAATGTTACACCTGCAACTTAACATACTTAAGAAATACTCCTAACAGATAATGTTACACCTGCAGCCTAACATAGTTACGAAATAAAGTACAAAGCTAAAATCTAGAAAATCATATAATTTGTAAAACAGAATCAATATAAATAACATGGCATATACAAACCTTTTCCTGATTCCTGTACTTAGCATATTTCTTCTTGTGAATTTCCCATCCATACAATCTTGTGTAAAAAGGGGGATATTTCTTTTTCTTCAGTTCCATTTTTCCACCCATTATGTACTGAAAAGCAAATTTTTTTCTGTTAAAATAAACTGTGAAAGTGAGCTCTTCTAAAGCCTTAGGCCATACCCAAGTCCTAATCCTAGTCCTCCTATATTTATAGTATTTTGTCTGGTTTGCCTCATTGCATATCTGTAAGCTTGATGTTTTATCTATTCTTTTTTTCCATTCTCCTACTTTTCTATATTTTTTGTTATTCATTTTGAAGACATTCAGAGCAGAATACTTGTATACCTATACCTACAGACAAAACAAAAAACTGGTACATTACTAAAATCTTTATTTTGTAGTTGCTCACAAGATTAAGCAAAGGTTTGAATGAAAAAGCTCAAGAAAATTGCAAGACAGTATGACCTTGTCAGGCAGTTTGAGTCTGATTGAGCAAGACCTTAAGGACACTTTTTTTTGAGCAGTATTTTATTGCCTTTGGTAACATGCACATGCCTACAAGATTGTTTAATTTCAGTTGGAACTTCACTACTATAACCAAAAGCTCAAATTATAAAAACATATGAACTTACCAAATCAAAGTTCAATTCTTCATCTTTTGGTATTTGGGTGAATGTTCTGACATCAGTCTGTGGAGAAGCAACTACCTTGGGGAAATTAAGATTTTCTTCCCGAAACTCGACTAAATGTAGCTGTTTGTCATCTGCAATTTCTTGATAAGTTTTCTGCAATGAATATCATGAAGATTAATTCAATTAATGCTACATTTTCAAAGGCTGAAAAAAAAATGGTATATGGCCTTCTGGGACAGTGTTACTGAATATCATGAAGAATAATTCAATCACTGCTATACAATTTCAAAGGCTGAAAAAAAATTATATATGGCCTTATGGGACAGTGTTACTGAACATGTCATTTCAAGAGTTGTTATAGAGCAAATAGGACAGCTACCTATTTCTGAAAAGTGTGAGAGCAAAATCGAATGTTAGTAGAAAGGTTTTAAGTACCTAACAGACACAATTATCACTCCCTGGAAGCACTGCACAATAAATATTGCAAGATAAATTAATTTGTTCCCATGAGGCTAGTTGCCTTAATCATATAAATACCTAGGATGAATTTCTCCTTCACAGTCCTTTGGTATACTGCTGTATCTAAATTTTTTTTTTCAGGCAAACTCTCTGGTTAAACAGATTTTGGAAACCAATTACCTAAACATTTACATGCTGAAACAAATTCAAAGTATTATATCTAAGAGAGATATAAGAGGGAGCCAGATTCTTTCATTCACAGCAGAACTATGGTACTGCATAAGCAATTCCCACTGGAAAATGACGGGCAGAAGTTCAGTACCCGGTGCTTTCATGTTTATTAACGTATCGTCGGGGCACGAATGAGAGACAGATATAAAAAGGATTTTGACAAAGGAAAAATCTATTTCTGGAGAGGGGCCTGTGTCACCCGGTGAAAAAGTCCATTCAGCACTTATTTCTAGGTAATTCCGTGCTAGATACCAGAGAAAGCTAAATGAAATGCTGGAGTTACTACCCCCAGAGCGAGCTCCACTAGATGGAGTCGTGTATGGAAAAGGGTGAACTACAAAACACGGAACCTTATCCTATAGAGATTCCCAATGTCAAAAAGTCCCAACGAGAGAGGTGCCGATACAAGCCCATGCACTACTCGCGGACTGTATACAAGGCAACACTAGTCGCATTCCATGTTAGCACCCACCCCACTAGAATGATGTTTACCATGGGAGGGAGAGAATGAAAAACAGGGGTGGGTCACCGGGTGACGGGCCTCTCCAGAAATAGATTTTCCTTTGTCAAAATCCTTTTTCTGGATCGGGGTCCCGTGTCAGCCGGTGAAATACTAACAGAGAAATAAACATCATTCTTATGCTATTAAAGACTTAAATAGAAACGTTGAAAACTAGGAGAATTTTACCCTGAACATTAATAAGGTCCTCTAAATTCTTGTAATGAAAATAATGTAAGTGGTCACTGTCTAAGATCATGAGTTTAGAATTGAACCTGAATAGGCTTGTATTAAGAAAATACTTTCTGCCTAATAGCAGACACAATGACAGTAACACCCTTTTTTTTTTTTTTTAAAGAGAGGACCTGACAAAATTACAGGTCCTGTCTAAAAAGCCTGTAAGGAGAAAACTGGGCACAGAAACAGACCTTGTAAAAGGGGAGTACTTTCCAAGGTGACCACTGAAAATGAGGACCTTCAATTGTAGATAGAAAGTTAGGGTGAGGAATTCGCAACACTACCTGATGAGGGGAAACCAAAATGATTGGTTCTGCCAGACAGGGCAGACAGTACAGGAAAACTAACACTAGAAGCTAAGCTGATTAAAAAATTTTGGGTCTTCCCCAACAAGGAAAGGTAAGAACAAGATGATTGTTGGTTACGAAGCTAACTCCGATACATTACTCAAAGAGCAGGAAACCGAATGTGGACGGAGTACTGTTCTTAGACGAACACAGACCTTAGGGATGAAAGTTAAGAGCCTGTGAGTCTGGTTCCAACAAAACACTTTCCTCGAGGGCCAATGCGGCGCATCATTACTGTAGCCAAAACTATGTGAAGAGTGCTAGTTACTTAACTGCAGAACCATACTGCAGTAGAGTAGGATCCTTAACTGATTTCAGGAAAACAGTAATAACAGGACCAATATCAGTTTCCCCTAAACTGTAAGATTCACAAGACCACAAAGCCAGGACATCAGAGCTTGAGGGGCTGGCGCAGGCTGAGTTTATACCAGACGTGACAGCTTGATAGTTTGTGGCTGAATTGGGTTGCAAACAGACCTACTTCCAGGTCCAGGAAAAGGTCACAAGACTACCTGAATGACGCTCCGTCTAAGGACTATTCCGACACCAGGGGGGAGGCCCTGGATAGGGAAAAAGGAGTGACCTTTTGGACCCCTACGAGAAGGGTGGTAGACAGAGGCACTTGTGTCTGTTTGTTATGGAGAAGAATGAACTATAACCTGAATGAAGCAACTCGAGTCCAAAACCACTTGTTTACGCAGCGCACTATTGCTGTTTTGTTCAGAACCAGCCTAAAATGAAACCTCTTGGGGGGAAGAAGTTTCCCAAGGACAGGAAGACTGTCACAGCCCTCCAAAGCGTTGATAAACACAAAGATAATCCAGGATAATCCAGGATTTCTTACGCTAAATAATTTAGTCCCTTCTATAAAATTTACCGTGGAGGAAGAAAGAAATTGTAATTTGAATTTTCTTGATGTAACTGTCCATAGACATGATAGAAATTTCACCTTTTCAGTCTTTCGAAAATCAACCAACATTGCCTCTTTTGTTCATTATTATTCCAATCACCATCAAAATGTTAAATTCTCTGTCTTTTCTGGAATGTTCTTAAGGGCTTTACGTGTTTGTAGCCCGCAGTTCATTGATGCTGAGATCAAAACTATTTATGGTATTGCTTTGAAACTTAAATATCCAAGGAACTTTGTTATTAGTTAAATAAAATGTTTTCCTGCCTCTTTTCCATGCTACTTGAATTCAGCAAGCATAATATTCTCAAATTATCGTATGATGAAAGGTTTTTACAAATTCCTAGGATTTTAGAGCTTTTCAACATAAATGTTGTTTTCAGTAATTTTAATGTTAAGAGTTTAGTGATAAAAAATTCTCCTAAAGATGTTTCTGGCTGCATCTATGAAATTCCTTGTAAAAAATGTGATAAAATATATTAACTGGAAAATCACTTTCACAACGAATCAAACTACACCAATATTCTGTGAGAACTGGCCAAATATCGAATGCATTATTCATACATATGAGAGATTTAGATCATCCTATTAACTGGAGTAAAGCAAGACCTTTAGTCCCGTGCAATGACACAGTTAAAAGGAATATCATCGAATCTTGTTTTATTTACTCAAATAATGAAAGTGTTCTAAATTTAAGTCTTGGTTTGTTTAAACTTGATGCCTTCATAATTAAAAAAGTTGATAAATATATGCAAAATTAATATTCATTTTTATACGTTTCTGCAATGTGAATGGTTAAGCTTCCGTTTGCCTTATGGTTAAGTATATATTTGGATTAGTTTGTGACCGTGTGATCCCGGATTTTCCGTGGATTAACCTTTTGTTTTTTACCCCCTGGCAATTAACCATCTGGTTTTCAAGGTTATATATGTTTTTGGATTTTGTAAGCCTAAACTTTAGTATTTTGTTTGGTCTTGGGTTCAGTTTGTGACAGCTCGATCCCGGATTATCCTGGATTATCTTTGTTTATTACCCTTTGACAACTGACCATCTGGTATTCTTGTTCTTTTTGTTTACTTTGTAACCTTTATATCTGTGTCTCATTCGTGCCCTGACGATGCGTTAATAAACGTGAAAGCGCTTGGTACTGAACTTCTGCCTGTTATTTTCCTGTGGGATTCACTTATACACTGAAGTCATGTGCATCTACTGTGATTTTTTAAGCATAATGGTACTGCATATATACATTTTCTATGCCTAATCATGGGTCACTGTACCTGCCTACAATCTGGTAATTAATACAAAAGCCTCCTTTTCTTTCCTTTACCATTGCTTTTATACATACAGTACCAAATAAATTAATTCTAGAAATATGCAATGCAGGTACTGTATATATGTCTCCAAAGTTCTATTGCTGGATACAGACCTATAAAGTATATTATTAAAAGAAATAAAATAAAGGATCATACACACATTTTCAAAATGCTCTTGTATCACAAAACATTAGAATTTGCAATACAATTATTATTATGATTTCAATACAATTATTATTATGATTTCAATGTTTTAATGTCAAACATATACCTAACTGAATATTTATTGTTTTAGAAGCAAAATTTATTTTTTCATACAAAACCATCAGTCATATAATGGCTTTCATTGTCTTCAAATGTCCCAAGCATTGCCATCTTTTGCACTGTCATTGTCTTCAAATGTCCAAAGCCTTGCCATCTTTTGCCAAACAGATAACAGTAGTAGTATTACCAAAGTGCCAACTGGATCATCAGGTCTGCAGTAGGTAACAAACTCCTTTTTCGTGTAATCTTGGCAATTAGTTGTAAGGTCAGTGGGGTTGAGAAGAAGGCACTTGTTATATGGGAGATGTGTCTGCATGAAAAAAATCAAATTTGGTTTTGAAAAGTTAGATTTCTTTCCCCATATACCAATTCTCTACATATGTAACCCAAACTGCCATTTCAGTTGGATGGTATGAGCTGCTGAATCTCCAAAATTGGCAGAAGTAACCTGTAGGATCCATGAAGAGCTGTTCCAGATGTTGAACACAAGGAACCCAAAGTCCTGATAGGGGCAAGTAATTGTATGTGAGCATGGCATTAAATTAAGCATTTTCAATCATGCACATTCTTTGTCCAAAGTAAATGTGGTGGCAAGTAACCCTGGGAGTCTACGTTATTAATACAGTAAATGCTATCAATGGGAGATGATAGGCAAGGATTACGATGAAAAGGATGATGATCTCCCAAAGTTCCCAACTCTAGAGTTAATACTTGCCTCCTGTTGCCACTGGTTCTGATAAGTATATATCCTCCCTCAGATAAAAATTATCAAGAGTTGATTGGCATCTAAAGATGATTGCTATTATAACTGCATTCATGTCAAGGTTTCAAGGTTACATTTAAAATTAAAAGATGTATGGAGTGTTCTGATTTCAAAGATGAGATGTTTACCTGTGAGGCTTCACCATTATCATATTGCTCTAGGACCTAAGGATAACTTGTCTAAGCCAGTATGGGACCATGCCTCTAAAAAATTTGCTTCCTGGAACAACCAATAGCATGACTGATTGATTTATGGTTCTCTGGCATTGTCACAACAAAGGTCATTGACATTTATATCATTTACTGGAAATAGAGTTATTACATATAATCTTCTCATTTCATTAGTAGTTTTTTATGAAAAAATTATGTACACAGTTTTTACAGAAGACCTGCTTCTGATACAAATTTAAAAATGCCACTGGCATCGTAAATAAATTCATTCCTGAGGACTTTGGCTAGAATGTACCAACCATTCTTGTCTTGGATCTCATAGAGAAGGCTACTTCTACCATCCCTAAGACTGGAGTATTCAATTGGCATATGGTGACTGTTAAAAGGGACTAGGCAGTCATCACAGTATGGTATATTTCCATTTACTACCACAAACTTGAGTGAGGCAGGTATACCCTTTCTTTATAGCAGAGTGCAATTTCCCATCTTCTGGGCATTCCTATACACAATTAAGGAAGCATAGTGTTCATAATTGCTTACATTTTGTTTTTCCCAACTGTATTCCAACTTTCATATCATATATTCCTAACGAGTGATCTGACACTTGGTAAGAAGTCATTACACAGAAGTTTATAATTCCTTGGATGCAAAGGAACTACAGCTTCTTTTACTAATTTGTCAGCCTCTACATTACCAGACACTCCTAAATGTGCATTCCTCTGCAATTCATTAGGTAAAGCCACTCTTTAATTTTAACAAACCAATGAATTAGTAAAGCTAAAAGCACTTACACACTGTATAAAAAACTTTTTGAGTCACTAAAAGCTGAGTTTCTATGTTCTTCAACATGATCCACAGAAATCGAGCAAGATCCCACCTCTCATACAAAGGAACTACAACTTCTTTTACTAGTTTGTCAGCCTCTACATTACCAGACACTCTTAAATGTGCATTCCTCTGCAATTCATTAGGTAAAGCCACTCTAATTTTAACAAACCAATGAATTAGTAAAGTTAAAAGCACTTACACATTGTAAAAAAAACTTGAGTCAATAAAAGCTGAGTTTTATGTTCTTCAACATGTTCCATAGAAATTGAGCAAGCTCCCACCTCTGTCATACTCTTTTTAGTGCCAATAAAGTATGGCAAAATGTTATTTCAGGAAACTTCCGTGGTAGGGTGGATCTTACAATCGACCCACGGTATTCGTGGGGGATGCGTACCACAATGAATAGCTAAAATCCACGAATACTTGACACCCCTATTTTGATAGTTCAAACACCAAAAACCCCTCTAAAAATGCTTATGCTGGAGTATTTTAATAGTTTTATTACAAACAATGCATTTAGTCATGAAAATATGAAAATACAGTAATTAGTGAATATTTCTCTTTTCTCTATGAAAAATGCTGTGAACAGGCGAACTGTCCATGAATAATCTCTACTGTATGTACATTCCACAGAAAAATCTGCAAACAGGTGAAGCCGCAAATCCGGAACAGTGAATAGGCAGGGTCCACTGTACTTTGAATGGAAGCCACTCATTCCTGGCAATATGAAGATTATCCACAATCTGTTTTACCATATATCCATAGGATTGTGTAGATCTAGGGTGTGACTCATAGTAAATAAAATACTTTTTGCTGTTAGCAGTTGAAAGGCAAAAGAATTTGGGCGCTTTGTATTTGTAATCTGTACCAACATTGTGCAATGGAAGAATGATGACGAAGGTCTAAAAGTAACTTGCCAGCATCTACCTGTACTAGAAGGCTTGGAATAGGTGAAGTTCTAAAAGCACCTGTGGCCAATCTATAGAATTCCAGCATGGTGTACATAATCTAAAATCTTTATACGACTTGATGTGGCTCATGAATGTATTTAAAAACCATAGTACAGTTTCGAAAAGATGAGGGTTTTATATAAAATTTAAAAGCATTTTGTGATCGGCATCTCATGATATTTGGGCTATTACTTCTACTATATTTAAGGCAACTAAACATCAAAAGTTTAGATCTTTCCAATGAGAAGTCCATGTCATCCTTTGGTCAAAACCTGGGTTGCTTCTACACATGGAATTTGGTGGTGTATTTCTGGTCTGGATGTATTCCACAAATAGGAAAAAATTGCACTATAACAATTTTACCAGAGGAAAATTTAAAACCATTCAGTTCTGACCTGTGAATTTCATTTGCCACCAGTTGAAGTTTCCTTTCAGCCATTAACTTTCATTTTCAAGTAAATGGTGTGGATAGGTCATCTAAAGTGTTGATAAAATGTCATAAAAGACAACAAGGGATATCACATTCATGGTTAGGGCAAATAACGTCACATTCAGCACACCACCTAGGGGAACTCCTTCTTCCTGGCATTTTCAGATTGTGTATCGCCTACTATGACTAGGAAAGATCAGTGCACCAAAATACCCGGATGAACAAGTAATTCTCCTCTCAAACCTGATTCATGTATAGTTTTAAGTATACCATGCCTCCTAGCAATGTCATATGCCTTTTCGAGGTAAAAGAGTATAGTCACATGATGCTGCCTGGATGCAAATGCTTCATATATTTAAGATGAATCTTAAGATGAATCAGAATATCAGTTGGTGAGTGCATTCTATGAAAACCACATTGCACAGGTGATAAAGTGCTTCTCTTCTCCAGATACCATACCAGTCCTGTATTTGCCATCTCCTCTGTGATTATGCATAAACCAGATGTCAGTGCTAATGACTGATAATTTGCTGCTAAAAATTCATTTTTTCCATGTTTTTAAAAAAGCTAAGATAAAGGATAATTCTCAAATTGTAGGGTAACTGAATATCACACCATATTCTGGCAATTATACTTAATATAAAATGCATGCTTTATCATAGCATATGGAACTTTATCAGGGGCTGGGTCTGTACCATTACAAGTTGCTAGAGCTGAAGCAAACTCACTCTCAGTCATGGGAGGATTATAAGATTCCTCTCCTCCTGCTGAAAAGTATTATAATTTTTGTTCTTCTACATATCTATGTTGGTGCCCTGGTGCAACTTTAGGTTTACATCATACTGTATAATGAAAAATTCTTCAGATAGGAAATTACTCACTGTCATGTACTGACCATTCACTTTTAAAATAGGAAGTGGATATGGTATATATTTGCCTTCTATTTTTCTCACTTTCCTCCAGCAGATGGTGGCATTATACTGTTTACTGAGGAAATGAAGGCTGACCATGAATTATGTCTGGCTGCTTTCATTATGTGACAGAATTGTGCTCTGCCTTTTTTATTGGCAGTTCTCGATTCGCGGTTTCACCTACTGTATTCACAGATTTTTCTGTGGAATGTATATCAACATTATTTGTGGAAAATTTGCCTATTTACAGAATTTTTCATAGAGAAATATTCATATTTTTATGACTAAATACATTTTTCATGATAAAACTAAAATAGGCAGGTATTAAGCATTTTTAGAGTGGGTTTTTGGTGTATGAACTATCAAAATAGGCAGCTTTAAGCATTTTTAGAGGGGTGTCATGTATTTGCAGATTTTAGCTATTTGCGGGGGGTGGGTTGTAGCCCCTATCCCCCAAGAATCCTGGGGGTTGACTGTAGAGTGAATTCCTGATGTATGAAATGTTTCATTCAGGAAGTCAACAATCATCTGCTCTGCAATTCATCTGCAATGTATTCTATCCAACTTAACCCCTGGAATTTCTTCTAGTCTGCTTTTTAAAGCAACCATCATGGTGATCTCTGAATAGATGGCCTTTTATTGGTGTTGATGATAATGGACACATGATCACTTGTATGCAACTAATCTAGTGTTCTCCACTTAAAACCGATAAGGCAATTAGAACTTACAACTAAAAGGTCAATACATAATAGTGTACCTGTCTGAATAATAAAATGTTTGAGCTCCCATGTATAAAGGAGTCTCACATCTTTCCTTTCTCTAAGTGATATAAGATTGCCCCTGTTGGCTGGAATATTACCCCATACAGAAAGTCTAGCATTCACATCTCCAAGGAGGAGGAATGATTGATGGAGTTGGCAAATTAATCCATCATATCATCAAATGAAACATTATAATTTGGAGGCAAGTAGAGAGAGCCAATGGTCTCCTGCTTATATCAGTCTGTACAGCCACTGCCTGCAGAGGAGTACTTTAAGTAAGAGGTACTTTGGGGATATCACGGCAGACATAAATGAGACTTCCACTATGACAACCCATTTGTTGGTTGTAGGAAGTCTTATAACTTAAATATTTCCTCAGACAAGGAGTGTTATCATTGTCTATTGATGACAATTCTGTAGACATATAATTATGGGGGAGTATTCATGAATAGTAATTATACCTCTCCATATTTAGCCCTCATACCGTGACAATTCCAAGGAAGTGTATTATAGAAAATAAGATTTATTTTCTGAAAGACTGTGTGTGGTCTTCCCACTTAGACTTTTAGGTTTTTAGAACTACTAAAAGATGTGCTGTACTGTATATTGGAGATCTTGAGATCTTCGGATTGTTACCATTGTTCTACTTTTGTATTATTGGTGGGTGCATGCTGAGGAGCACGATAGATCTCGACATCAAATTCAAGTGACTTGAATTCTCTAATATCAGTTTGGATATTGTCTGTTAGTGATAATCTTTGGCTTTTTAACTTAATAGGGATGAGGGTCTTCCTCTTTTGCAATCTTTAAATTGTGAGCTACCAAGGTTAGAAAACTTTTGCATATCTTGCGCACAGAGTAGCTCTCTTCTGGGTGAAGCTTCCCCTAGAGCAGGAAAAGAGATTGCCTACGAGAGTTTAGTCGAGTCTTTTGTTAGGGAAGGGAGGGACTGAAGAACATGGGGCATCAGTAAGGCCCTATGAAGTAATACACAGGCCTCGTTAAGTTACCTATTTTTTTTTTCTTGAAGGACTGCACATCTACCCTGAGAGTACTAAGTGATGAAGTAGCTCTGTCTACTTGTAATTTGTTTTCACTCCCTTTGCATGACTTTATACCTTGCTTAGTTTGCATGTCCAATACTTACATGTTCGGTGATAGATTTGCTGAGGGCTGTTTCTTCAATTTTATACTGTTGGCAAATCATCTTGATGTACCTAGCCTTAAGTTTGCAATCTCCACGTTCAGGCAGGAAGCAAGTACCATGTTTTCATTTTTACAAATTCATGAGGTGTATCCATACCAGCAACAACTGTAACATTGTAATGTTACAGTTTGAATGTCTTAACTGGCATTCTTTAATTTTCAATATTTACATGGCAGGGTACATCAGGTTCCTCAAAGTGAGGATAATCATAGATGTCTTAGGAACCTTGTATATCTTCCACACTTCTACTGGGCACACACTTAATATTTCTCCTGTAAATTCACAGAGATCACTGTTGAAGATTGTGACCCTCCCATAACTAAAATTTAAATGGGGTTTACGCGAGTCACCATTTCACTGTTGTTTGTTTTTAAATTGCAAAACAAGTGACTCAGTAGGAGACTGTATGAATGAGGACACTATTTTGTCCAAAATGGGAGGTATCACCAGATCTTATTATTCCAATTTTTTTTTCAAGAATTTTGTTCATTTTAAAGTAATTACCATTACTGAAATGGTTACTAAGAGGAAAAAAAAAAAGGCCTTACTACCAGTTGTTAGTTCAGCAGCTGAGGTGCAGGGCTTCCTAGGCTTTGATGACTAATGTCATCAGAGCACTTGGACACTGCTTCTCAGCTGCCATCCTCTAGGGCCCCTAACAACAGCAACTGGTCAAGGTGGCTTCCTCCTTAATGGGAGGTGATGAAATACAATGTTATTTTCAAGAACATCATAATCTCTTGGCTAACCATGGCAACACAAGCAACTTGCCTAAGTAAATGATGTTTGTTCATGTAAAAATACATTTTTCTTGCAGTGATGAAAAATGACAGTACCACATCACACTGCAACCTACTGTCAAGAGCGTAAGGTCTTTCTACATGAGAAACCCCAAGTTCCATACAAAGGAATGATGTTATATGCATGTACAGCTGAAATAAGTATAATTTTTACACTAAGTAACCAAAGCTAATTGGCATTTCTCTTATGTTTGATACAGTTGCAGCAATTATTCATACAACAGTTTAAGTCACAAATTAAACAAGCCATTAAGAACCATATAATTAGTCCTAAGCAAAATACAATAGGAAAATGAGAAGTAACAGAACATGCATAGCTGTCAAGTCCAAAAAATCATAACATTATCATAATTAGCAAATACGCACTTGATGGACCTACCAATTCTGCTGATGGATGACAATCAAAGAAATATTTTTGAAAATAACATAAAAAGTATATACTTCACCAAACAAAGGAAAGCTAGAAAACAGTCACCTGTCCAGGTGGGCTTCCTAAACAGGAAAATGTCTCACAGTTTGCCTAACTGGTGCTTTGCTGTTTACCATGAATTTTACATTTTGTATCTGACTAGATTGGTATAAAGGCTTCAGTAACCTGTGGTAGAACTGTAATGCATATGAACACAAACTTCCTTTCATGGTAACAATTTGAATGATGAAACTTAGTTTACAGAGGAAAGCATATAATAACAAGCTAGTATCTACAGGTTGCCGGATATTATAAGAACTAGAAAAATGGACATCTTAAATACTATCTATTACTGTACTGTACAAACATTGGATCTACTTACTTGATTTAAAAGACCTAGGAAGAATGCCTTGGTTAAATTCTGTATGTGTTTGGTGGAACCCTCAACTTTGACATGAATATCCTTTATTCCTATGACTTCACAAATGGTGCGAATAGCTCGATGACACACTAGCCCATAACCTTCTGGCATCTTCTTTGCAAAAATTTTCGTAGCACCAAAGTGACTGAAGAAATCGTGCATGACTAAGGAAGAAGAAATATTATTTATCATTATACATTACAGCAATATATTTAGAGATACATGACAATTAATGTCAAAAGTGTATAAAAATGAACAAATGATTTTTTAAAAGTATTTCTCTAATGTACATGCAATCATAAATTTAACTTTTTGGGTTGGTCTATTTATCTGTTCATTTTTTCTTCCCACTGCAGGTTGGAAATAACTTCCTTATTATTTTGTACTTGTTTGGTGAATTTCGAACTTATTTTTAACCTTTCTTTTTGTTTAATACACTATAATCTTCCTTATTAATGAATACTGGGTTCTGCTTTTTAATTCTGATGAATATATTTCAATAATAACTTAAAACATAAATACAGTACTTACTCAAAATTAACAAAATGCATCAATTAGCGAAAGATTCCTGAACTAAATGTCCATTTTGGAATGGATCAAAATACACTGACTACTTTTTTTAAGCTTACTTCCATGGTTGTTGGTGGAAGACAAGCAGCAAACACAGCTAGTTAGTAAGTTATAAATGATTTGTTTAACCAGACCTCTGAGAACCTGAAACTACCCTTCGCCAGTGAACAACTTGACAAACTTTAATTTTTGAATACTTTTTCATCGTCATATCAAGATTTTCTCAATTTTGACATCTGTGACTGTAACCACTGCATCTCTTCTACCTAGAGGACATGGGATTTACTATCTACCACAACATAAATAATGAAGAATATGTATTTTGCACTGACACTTCAACACTCGCCTGTCTCTGGTCTGGACCTAATTGAGCAAACTATCAGTGGAGTTCAGGCTGAACACTAAATTGATGATTTAGTTACAATTTTCACTTTAGCTGCCATATTTATTATGTAATGCCTTTCAAACTTATCCCTTTTTATTTATTGAGTAATGGATTGAGATATATTTGTAAACTAGGGAGTTTTGGTTTACTGTGCAGGTAGTTTTTATTTTGAATTCCTGATTTTTCTGATTTTGTAGCCTTGTGTTATAGTGGCATAATTATCATTTTGCTTGTCCTTTTGATATTAGTTGGAGTAGGCCTTTCTTGTTACACAGCCAGCTGCTTAACTTGCAATTTATTTTTCTACCTATATTTTAGCTACAGGGTAACTGAAAAAAATTATTTTTTTCAGATCCATTATATCTTTTAATTTATTGGGAGTTAGTAAGGAGCAGAGCATCTTTTGATATATTAGTAAGAATCAGATTCTTTCTGCATCAAGATCAGTTTCCACAAGCTTTCACACTGATGAACACTACTTAATTTTACTTCAAGAAAATATATTTGTGGATTTCATTGTTTACTTTACCATTCTCTTGTCATTCCCAAAGTTTAAAAAAAGTACAGTAACTTGATAATAAGTCTTATTATGCTTCTTTGGACTGAACTTATGTCAACTGAATGCAGTTAACACAAAATTTAAAATAAAAGTTAGTCTGCTCGAGAACCATTACACCAAGATGATAAAATAATTATACATCTGCCAAGCCTTAGAGTCCTGAATAATCTCTCTCTCTCTCTCAAGAAAAGATACTGCTAATTTGAGTCTTTTTAACCAATGGGTATTAGCACATATGCACACTCTGTTTGTGTGCGTGTGTTCATAATGTTTTAAAATGTGTAATACAGGTAATACATCTTTGGAAGACAAAAAACAAACAAATTTTGTTGTCAGTCGCATGGGCTATAAAAGGTGTGACCAGCAGGTAAACAGAAATGGAATGAATGAATGATTTTGAGTTATCTGGCATTGTGACAACTGGGTCACTGATGCCAATATCTATTAAATGAACAACATAGCTGCTATAAAAACAATAAAAAGATATAAAAAAAATGAATGAAATATTATATTTTTGGGAGAAGACCAGCATCGATAATAAATCTAAAAATGCCGCTGGCATCATACACACATCCTCTCCAAGGATCTTGGCAAGGATGAACCTGCCATCCCAGCCAAGAGCCTCACAGTCAAGGGGCCAAGACAATCCACACAAAAAGGTTGATTCTCCCCGGTCATCAAAAAGCTGTGTGCTAGGCGAGTATGCCCAATCTTTAATGGGAGTGCTGACTCCATAAGGCATCATTATAAAGTGCTTATAGCTTCCTTATGAATAAAGGATTTTGCTTCAAATTTTTACCACTTAATCTTCAACTAATAATGAAAATTTCCTACATGGGAAATTTAGAAATTTGACTGCTAAGTTAATTTTTTTTTTTTTTTTTTTGCATTTGGCAAAAACATTTGAAAACTTTTCAAAAATAATGCCAACAAAAATTTTCACTCTAAAATAAATTTCCCGTGTACAAAATCAAGATATGTAGTTATACTACACTCTGTAAATGTTTCATTAAATTTGGTTCAGTTTTCTTGGAGTTATAAGCTTTTATTTTTTTAAATAAACTAAGTTTTGAGAAAATAAAAGAAAAAATTTATGGTTAATTTGTAATAACTATATACATATATATATATATATACATATACATAAATAAAGATAAAATCCACAAAGGAAACGGAAACACTGGAGTGCTGCGAGGCCTTTCAGCACTTATATCCTTTACTTAGCAAACTGAAGAAATATAAAAGTAAGTTTACAAAGAAAGCTCATATAAATGACAGATGGGGATTATAAAGGAAACATATGTACCTGGAATCCAACACAATTGAAGAATTAGTAGAACTGCCAAAACAGGGTTAAATATTTAAGAGGTTTTACAAAGGATTAGGATCAACCATTCAGAAGCAGGGACAGGACAATTAAAAGATTATACAGGGTCGTGACTGATTTATGGTGACTTTTTGAAAAAAATTATTTTTACATCTGCGCGTTAGGAATTCATGCATCATTTTGTGATAATATTTTCTCTGTGTTGCTTTGATCGTTTTACGATTTGTTATATACCAAAATCATCGCAAATTAATGTACAATATAAAGAAAAAAAATAACTCATTAGCTTTAACCGTTTTGCTCACAGCGCGATTTGTATACAATTATATATGAAATTTTTTTTTTGCGCTGTCATATATTTCCGTATTTATATATGATAATGATATTTTTTTCATTTCTGATGGTTGCATACTAAACTTCAGGCAATGACAAAAAAAACGAGCCAAAAATGAACTCTCAATCTTAAAAACTAAGCGTGCTGTGATTTTTTTAAAAAACTTTTTTTACGCTTCGGCGCTAACTCCCAAACGCCGCCGGCATACGGCAGACACTTTTGTAAATAGAGGCTCGGCGTTTAAGGGTTAAGTGGCAAAGAGCCATCTCCCATCTTCTAGGCATACTGCCATACTTCCAAGGAAATATAACATCCGTAATTTCTTTCATTTTATTTTCTCCTATATGATTCCAATGCTCTTGACACAAATTAATTATAAATTTTCTAACACTTGGGAAGAAATCATTATATAAAAGTGGACACCTTCTTGGAAGTAAATCTACAGCTGCTGCTTTGGCCAATCTGTCAGCTTCATTTCCATGCACATCAGCATGTGCTGGAACCCAACAAAAACTAATTTGTGTTCCTTTGTATAATAATAGGCGCACCCATTGCTGAATTTTTAAAACCACGAGGTTAGTCAAGTTAAAAACATTAAGTGCCTGTAATGCACTCTCAGAATCGCTAGTTAGTTAGTTAGTTATAAATGATTTGTTTAACCAGACCTCTGAACTCTTTTTAGGTTCTTCTCGGCTGGGAAAGAAAGGGGAAAGAGTACATAAAAAAATTAAGTAGTTAACTAAATAAATAAATAATAAAAAAGGGGGAATTAGAAGAAAACAACCAAGAAAAAAAAAATAGAGAGAAAAAAAGGGGGAAATTATATTTTACTTATCAATTTAATTTTGTTTAGGAAGAGAATGATATTATTAATTGAAAAGTTATTACCTTCTGCTAGAATATCCTTTATTGATTTATTTTGTAAATAAGTCTTTCTTTCATGATGCCATCTGGGACAGTCAATCAAGATGTGTTTGATTGTTACTGGGATGTTACATCTTTCACAAGTTATTGGGTTTGTGTGCGGAGTTGACATCAGATGACCATGTGTGAGTCTGGAGTGTCCTATTCTGAGTCTTGTTAAAATAACCTCATTGATTCTTTGCTTTTGGGTAGAAGAATGCCATTTTTAACTTCGTTCTTAATTTGTTTTAGTTTGTTTTGTGGGGGTATATTTGTCCAATCATTTTGCCAATCCCTATAAATTAAGGGTTTAACTGATGCTAGCCAGTCTGATATGGGTGCTTTCATAGTAGTTGGGGATTGTACAAGCCAATTTTGCAGCTTTATCTGCTTTCTCATTACCCTCAATGCCTACATGGGCTGGGATCCAACAAATTTGAATTTGAAGGCCGTTTGTAATTAACTGATGTATTTCCCGTTGTATATTTTGGACAAGGTGATTATTTGATTTAAATGATCCTATTGCTTCAATTGCACTTCTTGAGTCGCTCAATATGAGTGCTGAAGGAATTCCTTTTTGTTATAATCTTGAGAGCCAATTGTATGGCTGTTAATTCTGCTGTAAATACTGATGATATTAGAGGAAGGCCCATTTGGATAGTTTTATCACTTGAATAGGCTGATGAGCCCACTCCAGCTTCATTTTTGGATCCATCTGTGTAGATTATGAAGGGATTACCCTTCCGTCTTATGTGTTCCATGGCATGTTGATGGTACATTTCTGTGTTGGACATATATTTCTTTGAAAGATATGATAAATATGTGCATAGTTTTGCCCTTTTTAGTGTCCATGGTGTGACCGGATTTATTTCTTGGGTAAATTTGGGTATCATGTTATGTAAATTCAATAGATGATTAGTTTTTTTAGTAAATGAGTTTTGATTTGGGTTATTATTTGTATTTTGATTGAGAAATTTATTTGATGCAGGAGATGTGCCTGCTTGAAGGGATAAGCCTCTTCTTAAAGTAATTAGATCTCTGTAATATTTTAGAGGCAGCTGGCCTGCCTCTGCTATGATAGAGACAGTTGGAGATGAGCGGAAGGCTCCTGTACATATCGTACTCCTCGTGATGTAAAGCATCTAGAGATTTTAAAGTTGTTTCTGAGGCAGTTGAATAAACTGGACAGCTATAATTTATAACTGATAGTACTGTTGCATTGTATAACATTAACATTGTGTCTCGTCCTGCACCCCATTTGGTGTGTGAGATTTTCTTTAATAAAGTAAGGGCTTTAGATCCTTTGGCTTTGATATATTTGACATGATCTTTCCAGTTTAAATGTTGGTCAAAATTATACCCAAATATTTAACACTATTGCACATGTTTATCTCTTCATTATAAAGATATAACTTAATGGTTTGTTGTTTCAACCATCTTTTGTCTTTGTAGAAGACAATGCCATTTGTTTTATTTACCTGAAAACTTGAAGCCTACGGAATTGGTCCAAGTGGTTATATTTTTTGTTGCTATATTAAGTATTCTTTGAGCATGTCTCAAAGAATAACTTGAATAATAAATTACAAAATCATCCACATACAAACTATTTTGTACACCCTCAGGCAGGTTCATAGTAATGTCATCTATTGCCAGGGCAAATAAGATGCAGCTCAAAACACTGCCTTGGGGATACCCTCCTCTTGTACGTAGCAATTTGAATATGTATTTTCTATGCATACTTGAAATGTACGATTTGTTAGAAAATTATTGATAAATATTGGAAGGTGACCTCGAATATTGGACCTGTGGAGTTTCTGCATAATATTGTATCTCCATGTGGTATCATATGCTTTTTCTATATCAAAGAAAATAGCCACTGTCACCTTTTTCTTTTCAAATCCTTTTTAATATGATCTTCTATTTGAGTTAACGGGTCTAGTGTAGATCTACCAGCTATTGATCCCGATTGGGTAGGGTGATAAAATTGAGTGTTTTGTTATGACACTTTGTTAATCTCAAACTAACCATTTTCTCCAACAGTTTGCACAAGCAACTTGTTAGAGATATTGGCCTATAATTAGTGGGGTTGCTAGGGTCTTTTCCTGGTTTACTGATGGGTATGATTATTGCATGTCTCCATTTAGTTGGGAAGACATGCGTTAGCCATATGCTATTATATAATTTTAATAAGAATTCTTTAGCTAGTGTGGCTAAATTCTGGATCATTTCAAAAGAAATCATATCATGCCCTGAGCTGATGATCGACATGATTTTAGGGCAAAATTAAGTTCGTTCATATTGAATTCTTGGTTATAATCAAGGTCCTCATCAGTTTCAAAATTAAGTGTATGATTTATTTTTGTGTTCTAATTCTTTTGAAGTGTTCATCTAAATTAGAATAAGCACTAATATCTTCTATATGTTTGGCTAATATATTTGAAATATCTTGTAGGTTATGATTTAGTTTGCCATTATATAGTATTGGGCTTCTAGGTGGTCTTACATGTTTACCATTGATTTTACGGATTTTGTGCCATATTTCTCAATTGAAGTATTTGGTGACAATTCCGATATATAATTTTTCCACGACTGAGCTTTTTCGAATATTATTGTTTTTCGAAATTTTGCATTATATTTATTGAAAAGTGGTTTAATGTGATCAATAGTTATACTTATAACTATTATCTTGTTTAGTTTGTTTATATTACAAGGGCCTTTATTATGGTGTTTAATCTGGACTTTAGTCTACTCAAATTACGTGCCAGTGTGTGTTTGGTTCGATTTAAGAGAGATAAATTATTAGACCACCATGGAACGGGGATATATTAGGGGTTGAAGAAGTTTTGGGGATGCATTTATCTGCAGCACTGATTACAAAACTGGAAAAAGAAATCATTCGTGACATTATTGTTTTGATTTAATGGGAAGGAGGATATTTCTAGTTTGTAAATTGTATTTATCCCAGTCAGCTTTCAGTAAATTATATTTTATGGGAAATGATTGTTTTTGGTTGTTCAAATAATTCAAAACTATTGGAAAGTGATCACTAGTATATGAGTCGTCTAGGACATTCCATTCCAGTCTCTCAACTAATTCCAGTGAGCATAATGAAATATCTATTGAGGAGAAGGTTAAATGAGTTTTTGAGAAATGCGTTGGTGAATCACTTTCATTCAGGCAATGTAAATTCTGAACATTTATGCAATTCTCAATGTTTGAGCCGCCAAGTTACTAGCATGTGCGCTGTCCCACAATGGGTTATGGGCATTAAAGTCGCCTACTATTAGTAGGGGCCATTTACATTATTTACTATTTGTGCTAAATCCCTAAAGTTTGAGTTAAAATTTGGCTGATTATATAGATTTATTATAGAGATAATTTGATTGTCTGGCATATGCAATTTGATTGCAGTTATTTGATATGACAGTGATGTAATATTTAGGGGTTCATAAGTTGAATCGTTATGAACATATATAGCTGTTCTAGCTTGCCATCCACTATTGGTGAGTGGCAAGCTAATTTATAGTTTCTAAAGTCCTTAGGAGTTGTACCAATATGCTGTAGACATATGCAAACAGGTTTATGTTCCTTTAGTATTCTCTGGATTTCACCTAGCCGAAGCCGAGTAGAAAATCCATTCATGTTCCACTGAATTATTTTATTGGTCATTGTTTGGGGATTGGCGTTAGATTTTGTAAGTTAATTGATGATTTAGCTACATCCCGTAACATTTAAGGGAGTTTGTGTTGCTTTGTGGTTTCTTTGCAGATAGGTTTGATTGCTGAATATTTGATGCATTGATCGGTTCTTCTTCATATTTCCTTATTAGAAATCTATTTGAGTTTTGATCATGTTTTTCTTTAGTTTTAAGGATTCTGAGCATAGTTCGCCATCTTGATGGAATGTTAAAGGGCATTTTCGGAACCTAGTAAAGTTATTTATGAAATTTCAGGTTATATTTTCATTTTTTGTTAGGTAAACGATTGTGCGTAATGATAAAACACTCTTGACATCCGCAAGATAAATCATGTTCCAGTGTTGAAGGAATGGTTTCTAATCTCTGGGTCCCATCTATGCTCCCATTACTGGATGTTGTAATATTTTGTTAGGAATTTCTGGTATAGGCATACTGGATCTCCGATGTGCTGGTACAAAATTTTGATTTGAATTTTTAGGTTTATTATTATTACTATTCTTTGGTCTTGTTGAGGGTTGATTTGATGTGGTTGTAATTTGATTAATTTTATGGGTTTTGGTTCTTCAGTGGGATGTTTAACCGAAAGTTTCTGCATTGATTTCGGTGATGAGAGTGCAGAAGAGTTAGTTGATTTATCCATATTTGGGAATCGTTATTTATATTTGTCTTGGATTGTGGAACACTATGGATTTCCACTTGTGATGCAGTTAATGTAATCTGTTTCTGATTAATGGGTGAGACTGGGATTTTGCTAGATCGATCTATGAATGGAATGTTAGGTTTTTTTCCCTTAGGGGGAGTTCTATCAATTACTTTCCTTTTTTTATTATGGTTATTTTTGTCAATTAAGTTTTCTGTGGATGATGTTAATGCATTATGAGTTTCCAGATCTGGATTATTAACCTTTGTTGAGTTTTCCATATTATTGGAATTCCTTTCTGAACGATTAACTTCGCTTGTTACTGGAGAGGCCTTTTGCAACTGTACTCTTGGGCTTTTATGAATAGTAGAGGAGGGGGAGAGGTGTGTCACATCTATTCTGTGTTGAGATTCTTTATGTTTATTATGAGTTGTTACAATATTTGAATATGAATGGAGTTTTGCTGGGTCATTGATTCCTCTCACCTTCAATTCGAGTTTGGCTTCGTTAACGGGCATACCAGTTCTGTCCATTAACATTTGTAATTCTGTATAATATTGATAAAATATACAGTCTTTAGATTTAGCATGATGATTTAATTTGCAATTTACACATTTGAAGGTTTGCATTTCCAATTTGTTGTGTGGTTTTCAGAACATACAGCGCATATAGCGTTATTTCTACATCTTTTGGTTGAATGGCCATATTTTTGACAGTTAGAGCATTGGAGAGGTTTAGGGACAAAGGGGCGAACCTCTCTATTCAGTCCCAGAATTTTTATTTTTCGTGGTAGTTCCCGGTTTGTAAATTTTATTTTGACTATTTCAACATGTTTATTTGCATCCCTTCTACTTGGGACAGCATATAATTCCAAGTCATGTATGTTATTGTATCTTAGTTTAAGGAGTCAATTAAGATTTGTTTTGATGGTAGCTCTTTTTCATCATTGTCTGGGAGCATTACTGTGCCTTGTGTATAATTAAGTGTTTCATGGCTGGTTACTCTTACTTTTATTTCATTTATGTTGGTTATTTGTAGAAAAGTTGTTGATTGGGCTTTGGTTGTTGTTTGTATTAGCCATTCATTGTTTTTGATATGTCTACATTCCATGTCTTGTGTGGGGTGTATATTTAATAATCTGTTCTCTAAAATGGCTGGTGAGATCTGTTTTTCTGCTTTTAATATTAAAAATCTGGACCAATTGTCTGGTCCAAAAATATGTTCAAAATGAACTAGTGTTGGATTTAGTCGATAGTTATTTCTTTTTAATTTTTTCACATTCATCGGTGATGAGCTGTCTTGTGTTGATGGGGTTTTAGGGGGATTATTTGTTTCTATTTTAGAGTTATTGTCCTTAATGTATGGTTCCAGTGTTACAATACTGGAGTTTACCAATTTGTTATTATTTGTTTCTTTTTCTTTTTGACTTTCTAGACTCTTGAGTCTTTAGTGATTGATATTTTACTTGGAACAGGATGTTCCGTTGTAGCATTTCTATCTATGTTAGGAGATTCGGGAGTGACGTTCCATTAGTCATCGACGTGCCAGAATTTTACCATCATGGGGTCCAGGGGTACTAATATCCTATAGACTACTTTGCATAAAAGATATATATAAAAAAAAAAAAAATTAATAAATCTTGAAAAGATATCATTGGCTTTTTATGAAGTTGGATGTTCACTAATGGCACAAGTGGGAACTGACTCCCAAATGTCCGTCCCTACCCTACCCCAAAAGGGGATGGCACATCATGATTAGTATGGCCCAAGTGTAAGCAAAACCCGCTTGCTAGGATTGAGTGTATTGTAATAATACAGTCATCCCCATCCTAATCACAATATGGGCTAACCGGACAGAAAGCCGAGAGTCCTATTCCTAGAACCAGGGCCCCTGGAATCCGTGGTCCAGCTCCACAGAATAGTTCCGCCTGAAAAACCAGGTCCGAACATTATCAGGTAGTTGATGGTTCTACCACAGTTCCCACTATTTAGCTTCAGATTCAACTTCACTCCATGCCATGATATGTTTTCCTATTTATTAATTTTGGTAATTTTGAAAAAAGTGGAAAATCCACAAAATTATTCCTAAAGCGTATTTATATATATGTGGGACACTTGGGATCAAACTTAGGAAAACAGATCCCTAGGTTCGAGAGCCCCTCACCACGTCAAAGGTGGTCCCAATTTGAGGGGTGAATCGCTAAAAAACTGTAAAATTTGTTTCATCAACAATTGCTATTTTTTCAATAGCATTTAAAATCCCAAGAAACTCTGCCATAAAAATAGATGTTAAAACAGGAAGTGCACCTTTGGTGCAAAATTTATTACTAAAAACTCCAAATCCAATGCCTGAGCTGGATTTGGAGCCATCTGTGAATACACAAGTTGAACCCTTATGAACCTCACTGTTCCACAAATATGGAATGGATCTCTATGTCTGTCATTTTTCTTAAGACCTTAAAAATACTTACAAAATGAAGTTTCTGTTAATTTCCATGGTGGGGTTGGTGACATTTTACAAGGAAGCACCTCATTTCTACTAATATCAGTAGTGCCAAGTATCTGTTTAGGTCTATATCTGTATGGTTGTGGACATTTAGGATGCATCTCATAGTACCTAAAATGTCTTTTGCTTGTCATAATTTGAAAAGCTAGGAACTGGGAAGTCTCTGCATCCTATACCAGTAGCAAAGGATGGATGACTGGCGATGGAGATGTAAAGGCAACTCCCCAGCATCAACCAACAGGCCTGATACTGGCGAAGTCTTGAAAGCACCAGTGGCCAGTCTAATATCTGTATGATGTATAGTCAAGCATTTACAGCCTGCTGGGGGTTGCAGAGAATATACTTCACACCCATATAGCAATTCTGATAAAGTCAGGGATTTATGCAACCTTAAAAGTATCTGACAGTCTGCACCCCAGGACATATGAGCTAAAACTTTGAAACCGTTTAAAATCTTCTGACACTTTGTCTTCAACATCTTTAGATGAGACACCCATGTTAACCAATGATCAAAAATTAAACAAAGGAATTTGGTTTCCTCTACACAGGGAATTCTTTGGCCTTTGATATATATATCTGGGTCTGGATGAAGCCCATGAATGCGGCAAAAGTGGACAACAACTGTTTTGCTAGTTGAAAATTTAAACCTATTTAAATCTGACCATTTAGTGATGTTATTTACTGTAAGTTGGAGATTTCTTTCAATAACAGACATCCTGGATCCTGCAAATAATATAGAAAGGTCATCAACAAAAAGTGTGTGCAATACATCATAGGGAATATGAGGAGAAATACCACTGATAGCAAGTGCAAATAGGGTAGCACTAAGAACGCTACCTTGCGGACCCCTTCTTCTTGGAATTTACTTTCTGATAGAGTATTACTATAACTTGAAAGCGTTGACTTGTCAGAAAGGCCTTAACAAACAATGGCAGTTCTTCTCTAAGTCCTGACTGATGGATGGTTTTAAGGATTTCATATCTCCATGCTGTGTCATAAGCCTTTTCAAGGGCAAAGAATATAGTCACATGATGCTGCTTTGATGCAACCGACTCACATATAGATGACTCGAGACGAATCAAGACATCAGTAGTAGAATGCATTTTTCGAAATCCACACTGTGCAGGTGATAAAATATTGTTTTTTTCTAATACCCAAATAAGCCTTGTATTGACTATCTTTTCCATATCTTACAAAGACAAGATGTCAAGGCAACTGGACAGCAGCTTGTAGATAAAAATTTGACCTTTCCAGATTTTAAAACGGCTAAAAGTAAAGCTAGTTCCCGAACTGATGGAAAACTGTGATCACATCAAATTCTGTTGATAATGCTAATTATGAAAAGCTTAGTGTTCTTACATGCATGCTTAATCACTGCATATGGAACCTCATCAGGGCCTGGGGCTGTGTCTGTACATGTTGACAAGGCAGAGTCAAATTCTCTCTCAGCAAATGGAACATTGTAGTGTTCTTCTATACTGGATGAAAAATCAAGGGACTTTTGTTCTTTCCTGAAATGATATTGGAATCCAGGTGTTTCTGATTTCTGGGGAACTTTTTCAATATGGTCTACTAATTTGTTACTCACTTCCAATGCACTTGTGATGTATTGCCCATTAGCCTTTAATACAGGGGAAAGGTTAGGAATATATTTGCCTGCTATTTTATTAACTCTTCTCCACACAGCTGAAAGTGGAGTTCTTTTATTCACTGAAGAAACAAAGGATGACCATGATTGGCAACGGGTTGCTTTTAATGCAATGCCAGAACTGTGCACTACACTTTTTATATACTATGATGTTATGTTCTGTTCAATTTCGTCCGCATCTAGTTAGAGTGGTTCTTGTGGCCCAGTGAGGTAACTGGAGTTCAGGTAACCACCAAGGAACTGGTCAACGGCAGAATAAGGCAGTGGTTTTAGGAAAAGAATGCAATCCAGCAGTGTGAAGAGTACCATTAAGTAAATCAATAGCATCATCAACACTGCTAAACTCATCCGCATCACCTTCGATTTCACTTAATTCCCTGAACTTATTCCAATCTGCTTTATTCGAGCACCGGCAAGATGTATGCTCTGGTGGACTACTATTGCTTTTAATGATTACTGGTGCATGGTCACTAGTATGCCAGTCATCCAATGTTCTCCAGTGAAAGTCAATAAGGCAGTTAGAACTAACAATGGATAGGTCAATACATGACAAAGTGCCTGTTTGTATATGAAAGTGAGTAGGTTCACCTGTATTAAGAATCCCTTTGTCTTCGTTTTCAACTAGTGATGCTATGAGATTGCCTTTTCTATTAGCTAAAACATCACCCCACAATGGATATCTATTGTTCATGCCTCCTACAAGAAGAAACAGTTGAGGAAGTTGATTAATCAACCCTACTACATCATTATAGCAGACATCATCATTGGGAGGTAAGTAGAGAGCAAACAGCATATTTTCTATTTAATTCTACTTGCACTGCTACTGCTTGTTGAAGGGGAATTTGCAGACTTAAAGATATCTGAGGAATGTCATGGTGAATATAAACCATGTCATGGTGAATATAAACCAAACTCCCTCCATGACTTCCTACTTGAGGATTATAAGCAGTTCGGTATGCAGTGTATGCCCTTGGACTACGAGTATTAATATCCAACATCGTTTCCTGTCAACAAATAAAAACTGGAGAGAATTCATGAATGAGCATCTTAAGCTCTTCATACTTAGCCCTCAGACCTTGACAGTTCCACTGCAAGATGGAGGAGAAAATGCTGGTTATTTTCTAGAGGACTCTTTGAAAGAAGTCCTCAATTCTGTATTTTTCATTTTTATTGCTAATTCCTGATGATTTTTTAAAGGACAGTCGAGATATTTTTGCTTTTACACTCTTTACAACAATGTGTAGCTTATCTGATTGGCAAGGATTGTGGTGTAGATCAACAGTGATTTTTGAGTGAATGATCTCATTAGGATATCTTGATCCATCAACTTCGTTTATAGACAATATTTCATACCTACTGCTAGGTATTTCAACATGTAAAACTGAAGGAGAAAATGAAGGTGGTCTCCCTCTTTTCTTACTGGAAAGGGGGAGGTGTGTTGGTATATTCCCTGTTATTTGTGCATTAACATGCTCTTGAGTAACAAGTTCCTCTCCTAAATCGGGCAGAGAGAGCATCAGAGATAACAGCCTAAGGCTGCTCATCTTAGGAGAAGAACGTGCAGAGGGATGGGGAGTAATACCCAAAATTGGAGATACTGATATCTGAACTGGAGGCTGAGCATTTATATTTGAACTCATGTTTGTATTCACTGGCCTACCTGGCATTTTTGGTTTATCTAGCTTGCTGATATTTGATTTCAAGGTATCAGCATATTTCTTTTCCTTACTTAGAAGTGTTCTGGCATAACCCACACTTATATGCTCTGCACCTGATTTTAGTAGAGCTGCTGTTTACATTTGAAAACATAGGGATTTTTTGTCACTGGACTTATGACCCAGATTACAATTAATGCACTGCATGCCTAATGTGCATTTGCCATGAGCTGGTGCAGAACAGTTGTCACACAACTTGTCATTTTTACAAGCTCGCGAAGAATGATCATATCTGAAACAATTGAAGCACAGCAATGGTTTTTGTTTGTATGGGCGTACCGACACCCTTTCATTTTCTACATACAAATGAGAGGGAACATTATGATCCTCAAAAGTAATAATTATCATTGTAGTTTTTGGAATTTTATGTACCTGCCAAATCTGTTTTGGACACATATCTAATATCTCCTTTTCTTTGAAGTCATATCAATTCCTATTGAAGACTACCTTTCCATAACTAAAATTAATATGGAGTTTGACATCTGCTAACACTTCATTGTTACCCACAGTCGAACCTCATTAAGACAGGCTAATAGGGGGGCCACAGTGTCCGTCATAGCTGATAGTCCGGTTTAACTGGCGCCTATCTATATATATACCTATAAACATACCGTATTTCATTATATTTATAAAGAGTATGAATAATGAACCAATATAGAAACATCTGAATTAAAGCTCATGGTAAAAGATGAAAAATGAAGAATAAAACATGATAAAAATTATAAAATTTAGCCGCATATGTAGATGTCTAAGCTGAGACATGAACACATAATTGTTAAGTAAAAAGAAGTGGAGTCCCTAAAATGAAAAGTAAGAATGAAATTTAGATTACAGGTACACAATCCTTTACCCGAAATCCTCAGGCCCAGATATGTTTCAGTTTTTAGAATTTTTCAGATTTCTGAACTATGGAGTCTGGAGCATATCAAACATCACTATTGCGGCAAAAAAATGTTTTCCCTTTTTTCATGTTTTTTATTTTAATTATTTATTCATTTGTACTGTAACAGAGACAAGATTAACTGGGGTCAATAAATTGGATTTGGGGAATAATTTATGTTTGTTGACATCTGGCTGATGGGATGGAATGCATTATCAGGGAGTAGGATTACTGTTGGGATGCAAGGCAAAGAAGGCTGTATGTGAATGGGATCCTATGGACGAGCGATTGTTGTACGCATGGTTCAAGTCTGATTATGGTAACATCAGTCTGTTTGTGTGTTATGCACCCACTAATGATGCACCTGATGAAAGGAAAGATGCATTTTATGAAAAGTTGCAGGAAGGAATAGGAAGAGTTGCTAGCCATGATGTTTTGATTTGCATTGGAGACCTCAATGCAATAATGGGCTGCTCGAATGAGGGATTTGAGGCTTGTATGGGTAAGATGGGTGTCGGTGATAGGATGAGTGAAAATGGAGTAAGGTTTGAGAGTTTCTGTCTAACAAATAACTTAGTCATTAGGGGCATACTTTTCCAACACCACAATAACACAAGATGACATGGGTGTCACCATGTGGAAAATATAAAATCAGATTGATCACACTGCTGTTAGTAAAAGGCACAGAAGCTCTTTGCTAGATGTTCGTGTTAATCATCTCAGCATTGCAAAAATAAGACTTAAGCTAAAAAGTCAGAAGGGAAAACCTGTTGTTGATAGGTACAATATTGAAATGCAGAAACAGGTTTTTGGTGTTGGAAACATTGGAGGAGGGAGGGAGAAGTGTAGATGAGATGTCATGGGATGTAAATAAAGCTTTGCATGAGGCTGCTGGTTGTATGATTGGAGGGAGACTCAGATTGAGGAAAAAGATGTGGATGTTATAAGGAAACATGCAGTATGATCAAAAAGAGAGGTGAAGCAAAACTGAGGAGTGAAATGCATTGTGTTAGTGATGAAGATTTTGAATTTGCAAGAACTAAGTACTTGAGTTTGGATTTGGAAGTTAAAAGACTAACTACGAGAGATAAAAGAAGATCTGTTAATGAAAAGGTTGTGGAAACTGAAAAATTAATTAATAAAAATGATGGTCGAGTCAAAGGATAGCATATAGAGCAACTGAAGAGCTGATTGGCAGTGCTGGTAAGCGTAAGGATATACCAGTCAGGGATATGGAAGGTAATTCATTGACCAAAAATGTTGAAATCAGAAATAGATGGAAAGAGCACTTTGAGACAGTTCTTAATAGACTAGTCCCTCCAGAAGGGGATATACCGCCTGCTCAAGAAGATTTAAATATTGATGAAAGTGAGACCAGACTAGAAGTAGTAGCTAAGGCAATAAAACAGTTAAAGAATTATAAGGCACCAGGAGAGGATGGTTTATTCTGAGAAATGTTTAAGGTGGAGGAGGAGAGATTAGTATTTGTTGTGAAGATAATATTCAATGAGACATGGGTAACAGGAATAATACCATTCGGCTGGAAGAATGGTGTGATCATTAAAGTTCCAAAGAAAGGTGATCTGAGTAGGTGTGGTAATTGGGGGGGGAATCACTTTGTCACCTGTAGCCTTGAAAATTTTCTGTAGAGTAATGTTGAATAGGTTGGAGCAAGTGGCTGATGGTATTCTGAGGGATGAACAGGCTGGTTTTAGAAAGGGGTGGGGTTGCAGTGATCAGACCTTCATAGTTATGCATTTAATGCAGCAAAAAAATAAAATGAAAACTCTGCTGTCTTTGTTTTGTTGATTTTGAAAATGCCTTTGATAGTATTTCGAGTAGGACTATGGGAAAAATCATGAGGCATTATGGAATACCAGAAAAGTTTGTGACAGTTATCATGAACATTCATGAGGGCACATCTTGTAAAGTGATGGTTGATGGGTGCTTGAGTGATCCATTTGAAGCCATGTTTGGTGTGATTCAGGGTGGCATTCTGTCTCCTCTGTTGTTTGTATTGGTCGTGGATTATATCATGAGAAGGGTTAAAAGAGAAATGGATGCAGGTATACTCTGGGGAGAAAATGTTAAACTTCTTGACTTGGATTATGCTGATGATATGGTTTTGATCTGCGAGGGACCAGAAAAGATGCAGAGTGTGTTGGATTGTCTAATGAGTGAAGGTCGAAAGGTTGGTTTGGTTATTAATAGTGGAAAAACTGAAATCATGAATATGAATATTGAAAATGCACCGGATTGTCTAATTGAAGGTTTGGTTGTAAAGCAAGTGGATAAGTTTAAATATTTAGGCACTTATTTAGACAAGGACGATTCTCTGACCACAAATTTATGGAAAGACTAAAGAGGGCTCACCATGCAATGGGAATGCTTAAAAATATTTGGAGTACTAGCAATTTTTCTGTGCAAACAAAAATCAAAATTTACGGGCATGAGTCATGGTACAGTACAGTGACTTCGGATAATAAATTCTTAGCATTTGAAAATAAGGCACTCAGAAGAATATTAGGAATTAATTGGAGGGACAGGATTTCAAATAACAGAATTAGAGAAGTAACATAGGTGCAGTCGGTCGATAAGTATGTTAGATTCTCACGCTGGAAGTGGCTAGGCCATGTGTATAGAAGACAGGGAATAGTACGAGATACACCAGGGCAGGTTGCCCTTGGCAGAAGAGGTAGAGGTAGGCCAAAAGAGACGTAGTTAAGGACAATGAGGCAGGTAGCAGGAGACGAGTGTTGGGGAGATCTAGAGGAGTTAGCCCAGGACAAAATGTGGTGGCATGAGTTCATCGAGGCCCTGTGCATCCCCATGGGTGCCACAGGAAATGATTGATTGACTCATTATAGTTTGTTATTATTTATATTAATATACTGTTAAATGAATGTGAGATAATATTAAGATCATCAATAATAAAATAGTAGACAATTAACACCATAAGTTCACTAACACATTTTGTTTTCAACAAAAACTCCGTAAAACGCAAAAATATACCTGACCAAAATATTTCTATTTCAACTTGTGAATTTCAACGATAAGTAAGACTATAAAACTTGGAGATGATTGTTTTTTATTGTTACTGATGTTGTCATCAGCTTGCAGTTGTAAATCTGAGGATGGTCCAGGACTAGGATTTGCAAGTGATGACACATCACCATGACAGACTAATATAGTGTTATGAAAAAATCTCACAGCAAATTAATTCATGTTTTCATGAAGAAATAATTATATAAAGCAAATTACTTAGTAATTTTTGCCATCAGCAGTCAAATAATCACGATCATGACAATGTTCAAACTTAGTGCCATCATGACATGTCTATAAATAGAACAGATGTAGAGGACTGTCACTGGCAACCAGCCAGCCAATCAGGTTTTAGCTGCATTCTGTCTGAGAAACCAAACAATGCAAAAAGAATTTTCTCGAAGTTGGTCTTGGCAAGAATAGTATCTGCCGACAAAGTGAAAAACTATAAATGGACTAATGGCTTTCCATGCAACCTTCTCAAACAAATGTGGCAACACTGTGCAAGCTGGCTTTGTTCACCACTACTTGCCAGGTCTGTAAAAGAAATCACACATTACTTGCCAGATCTGAAAAAAAAAAAAACACACACACACATACACACAAATTCCCATTTCTTTTTGTCAGGGAAATCAGGTGGGTTCAAGGACCATAGCAGCTACCAAAGCACAGCGTAGTTACTCCTTAAAGGAACATGTAAATGAAATTGACAAATGGAAAAATGGCCTAGCTTCTTAATTAAAGCAGCCCAATGACCCAGAAAAAACCCAGTTCACAGGAAGTAACATCAGTGATTATCAACCTCTTTTTATTCAGGATTCCCATTTGGAATTCATAATGAGGGTTCAGGAAAGAACCTATACAGTATATGTGTTACATGTATGGCTCTGGGTTACTTACTTAAATATGTTGGGGTGGGATGCACGATACAGTAACTGCTCCAGCCAAACAATAACAGTAGAGTGAAAAAGGACCATCTGGGATAGCAACCATGACTTCTAAGTACCTAAGGTGACCTGACCAGGCATAACATTTCATCAGTAATATTGATTTCCCGCAGAATACAAATTTCATCTTCAACAGGTCTGTTCTTTGACAGGAATAATGGGTCAAGGGAAAACAACAAAGGAAGGCTAGTTGTGTGGGTGAGTTGTTCATCTAAAAGAGCTGAGTTCAATGACCCTGACTCCTGACCCCAAGCTGGTCAAGAAACCTGCCTTCTGGAGCATATGGGTTGTGGCTGTATTGGGACGACTTAGTTGAGAAAAAAACAGGAGCCAAAGAACCTTATTTGAGAACAAGGGAATAGTAGCCTTCACAAGAGCAGGTCTCAGCCCTTTAAGGACCAGAGGGTGGGGCTAAAGACTTTAGTATTGAAGTGTATGTCAAACTCGTACTGCAAGGGCCCTAACAGTGCAACCATGTACTTTATCACTGGTAACTACAAGGTGCATGTGTGTGGAGGTAATCTAACACGCCATACTGAATGGCACTGACAGATGAAGTCTAGTTTCTGCACCAGGTAACTAGCAATGTTAGATGCATAATTCTCACAGTACTGTACATTAGACTTCAAAAAATTGCACTTGAAGGTTCTGGCTCAGTGCGAGACGCATACACAACTTTCCCTCCTACTGACTGGGATAGAACAACAAATGGCAGTGAAATCAATATTCTTGCATGTTGTTTTTATGGAACCAACCTATGGCCATTGGACTAATTTTGAGCCAATAGGTAGGCAGTTTCATATAAGGCTGACAGACTCTTGAACTCTTCAAAAATCTAGGACAATGTAGAGAATAAGTAGATTGTCCTCCATGTGTTCCATTCCTGTCAGAAAGTGTTTCTTACCACTGACTGAATGTCCAGGTTTGGAGAGGCATACACAGGGAGCTGATGTGTTTCTCAAATAAAAAAAAAGGTCCACTTTGGGATGAAGAAGCAGGTTGGCAATCACTTAAAGGGAGGGTTTGTCCAACATCCACTTACCAACACAATCAGTGAGGCTCTTGGTCCTAAACTTTTTTATTACTGCAGAAAAGAAGCAATAGGTTGCATTTCTTTTCAAGCTTTATATCTCCCAAACGAAAATTACAGCAAAGAGTTAACAGGCAAAATTTTGATTACAACTGACACTTTATTCTAGAAATCTTATGCTCTTTGTTCATCACAGCATAAGGACAGATAAAACTTTTTTAAAGGCAGATAAACCTTTTATATCACAAGCCAGTACTTTAAAATCAACTAGAGTAAGTGCCCACACAAATTTCTATAATAGGAAACTGCAAATAAGTAAATAAAATTAAAAGTTAAATCAATCTAAACTACTTACGTGTATGTCCATTGTATCTTTCAAAGTATATCAGCTTTTGAGAAGCCCTGTTCTTTGCCTTTTTTATTACTCCAGGAACAGTGGTAGATCTAGCAAGAGCAAATCCACCTAAACCATTGCCATTTCCTGTGACAACAAACAAACTCATTTGCTTTTTTCGCCCAAAGATGCCACTCATATGCGTCACAGTTTTGAACTCCAGCACTTTGGTATCAAACCCTTCAAACGTATCTGAAACAGTGAAAGAATCACATAACTCTGAAATTCATAAAAATAAAGCATTCATATGTTGGCTAAGACAATTTACAAATGAGCAACCCAAACTTCAATGGATACCTATCACTCCATAAAATGGTTTTTCATGGAATCCTTTTCAGATTCTACTTTGATCAGTTGTTTATATCGCTGTCTTTTGCTTGATTTATTTTGGAGATACTCTCTACAAATCAAGATTATTCCCATGTTTTACCAGTGAATTAATACAGATATCACATGAAAGAAAAGTTAATAAAAAATAAAAAATACCCAATTCAATTTAATACCCTTAATATGTGACGAAATGTGTGTGTCACAATCTCTACAATGAACAGTAAACAGTTAAAGGAACTTTAATTTTTCCTACAGAAATTAGTTTTCCAAAGCCTCAACTGCTTACCAGTAGCAGTGACAGACAGCATTAAAAGTAAAAATAGTGGTGGTCTACTGCTCTTATATTGCAACTAACATCTTAGCCTTTCATTCATTGTTGTTCCTTAAGCTATCTGCTTTGGAGAAGGAAGCAATGATACTTTCTCTGACCGCTCAAATGTGTGTATCAACACTGGAGTCGTGTGAAGTTGTGAGCAGCTCATCCCATAAAACCCTTTCTGAAGTTGCATCAGGGATGATACAAATGGATTATCCTTATGATTATAGAGATCTTTGGGTTACGACAGTCTCGACCTATGACGTTTTGTGGTTACAATGTGGTCCCCATAAATGATTAACCCTCACAGTCTGGGATAAACATATATTAAGCACATCCCTAGACCAGGCTACATTTAAGGATGGCCAATAACAAAAAACTCATCAATGGAAAGAGGCACATATGCATATGCACACGGCATGAGAAAAAAGTTTAAAAAATTTTTCTGTACCTTCCAGGGAAAATGATATTTTAATGATAAAATAAAGTTTGTTCATACTTACCTGGCAGATATATATAAAGCTGTAATCTCCGAAGTCCGACAGAATTTCAAAATTCGCGGCACACGCAGTGGCCGATCAGGTGGTTAGTACACATTCCCGCCGCTGGGAGGCGGGCATCAGGAACCATTCCCATTTTCTATTCAGATTTTCTAACGCCTCTGTCTCCTGAGGGGAGGAGGGAGGGCAATGTGAATATATATATCTGCCAGGTAAGTATGAACAAACTTTATTTTATCATTAAAATATTTTGTTCATGAGACTTACCTGTCAGATATATATATAGCTGAATATCACCTTTGGAGGGGGGTAGAGACAGCCAAGAATTAGGGAAAAAACCAGTTTATTGGTAAAATTATTTTGGTTCCTTATCTGATAGCGTAGCTGCTGAGTGGTTACTGTCACTCTAGTCTGCTTCTGCTTTACTAGAGACCCCAGCAGGTAGTGACCTATATAGCTGGCGACTTCTAGATGATCTGTTAACGGGGCGTGACCACAATGTGACTAGATCATAGACCATACAAAGAGGACAAAAGAGCATTACTAACCACCTAACCAACACCTAAAGCATTAGGTGCAAAGGATTGGGAAGACTGCCTCCAGCAGTCAACCCAACAACCATAAAAACACAATTAAAAAGGGATAGGATCAGAGTTACCCCCTGTCCCCAAGGTTGCTGAAACAGCAATGTATGGTCCCAGCGAAGAGCAATTTTCGTATGCTACCTAAACATCTCGCCAAGAGTGTGAGGCAAACACCGAATTGCTTCACCAAAATGTGGCACTGAGAATGTCACTGAGTACCATATTTTTCTGGAACGCCATGGAGGTAGCAACTGCCCTCACCTCGTGAGCGTTAACTCTCAACAACTTGAAGTTGGAGTCGTCACAACTAGAGTGTGCGTCCTTAATGAAGAATGCCAGTGCATTCTTCGACATAGGTTTAACTGGTTGCCTCACAGAACACCATAAATTATCCGAGGGACCACGAGTGTCCTGGGTTCTTTTAAGGTAGTACTTGAGAGCTCTAACCGGACATAGAACTCCCTCAGGTTCCTGTCCAATAAGGTCTGCTAAACCTTTAATTTCAAAGTGTCTAGGCCAAGGGTTAGAAGGCCTTTCATTCTTAGCCAAGAACTTAGGGCTTAAAGAGTAGACAGCATCGTGTTCCTTGAAGCCCACATGACGGCCTTGAACCGCTCACTCTCTTCGCGTCGCCAGAGCCGTGAGGAATGCCGTTTTTCGAGTAACATCCTTAAGGGATGCAGAGTGGAGAGGCTCAAAGGACTAAACATCAAAAACTTGAGCACAACGTCCAAGTTCCAAGCAGGAGGAATTAGCTGAGGAACCTTAGACGTCTCAAAAGATCTCATAAGATCGTGGAGGTCCTTATTGTCAGACAAATCTAGTTCTCTGTGTCTGAAAACAGTCGAAAGCATGCTCCGATAACACTTGATAGTCGGAACTGCTAAATTGAGTTTTTCTCTTAAGTAAAGGAGAAAATCAGCAATCTGGCTCACGGTGATATAGGAAGAGGAAAAGCCCTTCTTTCTACACCAACCCTTGAAGGTTGTTCACTTAGCTTGATATACCTTGTTAGATGAAGATCTTCTGGCTCTAGCGATGGCCCATGCCACCTGGCCAGAAAACCCCTCGCTCTGACCAATTTTCGATAGTCTGAATGCAGTCAGGTTCAGAGCGGGAGGTTTTGATGATATCTCGTGAAGTGGGGTTGTCTGAGCAGGTCTGCTCTCATAGGAAGGGTTCTCGGAACGTCTACCAACCAGAAGAGAAACTCCGAGAACCAGTGGTTCGAAGGCCAAAACGGGGGGATGAGAGTCATCCTCGTCCCTTGTGAGGCCGCAAACTTGCGTATGACTTCTCCCAGAATTTGAACGGGGGAAAGGCATAAACATCTATTCCCGTCCAATCCCAGAGAAGAGCATCTATCCAACTGCCCTGGGTCAGTACAGGTGAGCAGTATAGAGGAGCCTCGCTGTTCTTGAGGTCGTGAAAAGATTCACAAGATGGCGACCCCAAAGTTTCCAAAAATCTTGGCAAACCTCCTGATGAAGGGTCCATTCCTTTGGCAGGAGTTGATGGCGCCGTCTGAGCAGGTCTGCTCGAACATTTTCGACCCCTGCAACAAAACATGTGAGAATCGAAATGTTGCGAGCATAGGCTCAAAGAATAATCTCTCTTGCAAGGCTGAACAGGGAACAAGAGTGTGTTCCGCCCTGTCTCTTGAGGTAAGCCAATGCCGTGAGTGTTGTCCGAGTTTACTTGAACTACACGATTGCAAACTTGGACCTCGAAGAATTGGAGAGCTAAAGATAGCCGCCAACTCTTTGATGTTGATGTGCCATGACACCTGTTCCCCTCTCCAGGTTCCTAACACTTCCTCTCCCCTTAAGTGTTGGCCCCCAACCTGTTGACGACGGGTCGGAAAAACAACACTAGGTCGGGGTTCAGAAGCTTGAGGGAGATCCCTTTTTTTTTTTTTTTTTTCAATTTCGTTGGATCGAGCCACCAATTCAGATCCTCTTTTACAGAAGGAAGAATTCTCAATTCCTCTTCCAAGTCTTCCTTGCTTTGCCAGTTCTCCAACAGAAAGAACTGAAGAGGCCTGAGATGCAGTCTCCCCAGGGAAACAAACTTCTCCAGCGAGGAAATGGTCCCCAGCAGACTCATTCATTCCCTCACCGAGCATGTTTCCTTCCCCAAGAAGGCCGAGACTTTTTCGTAACATAGAAGTTGCCGTTCTTGTGACGGAGACGCTATAAAAGCCGCTGAATACATCTGAATTCCCAGACACAATGGACAGTGGGGATCAGCTGCGACTTTTCCACATTGAACAGAAGTCCCAGGGACTTCACGAGTTGCAGAGTCAACTGAAGGTTCTCCAGACACCTTCGCTTCGACGACGCTCGAATCAACCAGTCGTCCAAGTAGAGAGAGATCCTGACGTCCGACAGGTGCAAATGCATCGCAACGTTCTTCATGAGAAGTGTAAACACCCTCGGAGCTGTGCAGAGTCCAAAGCAGAGAGCCCTGAACTGGTACGTCTAGTCCCCCAAGACAAACCTGAGATACTTCATCGAACGTGGATGAATTGGGACGTGAAGATAAGCATCTTGAGATCCAAAGATACCATCCAATCCCCGGGATGAAGGGCTCCTAGTATTGACTGCGAGGTCTCCATCTTGAACTTTTCCTTCCGGACCAAGTTGTTCGGCCTGCTGACGTCCAAGACGGGTCTCCAGCTTACTGAAAGTTTTGGGACTAGAAACAATCTGTTGTAAAATCCCGGGGACTGCGTGTCCAAGACCCGTTCCACTGCTCTCCTCTTGAGCATCTGCTCGAGCAGGTCAAACAGAATTTTCTGTTTGACAGGATGGCAATTGGGAAACAAACCATTTGGGGTTGACGACAAAGGAGGAGGAGACAGGAAAGGAATCAAGTAACCTCTCTCTAACACTAGGAGGGACCAATCGTCTGCCCCTCTCTCTCTCCAGGCTTGTGCAAAATGAAGCCTGGTTCCTAATGGTGTCTGGAGATGAAAGGAGTCACTTGCTACCTCTCTTGGAAGTGACTTTTCCTTTCGGGAAAAACTCTCCCTCGTGGTGCAGGTCTCGTGTTGCTTCCCATGGAAGCCCCTTCACGAAAGGGCTGCTTCTTCTTAGCCAACTGAGGAAAAGAAGAGGACGATGATGGGGCCAAAGGACGTTTAGAAGACCTGGAAAGAAGGTCTTGGGTTGCCTTTTCTTGAAGGCTGGCAGCAATATTCTTAACCAAAGTCTGGGGGAAGAGATGGCTTGAGAAAGGAGCGAACTGCAGCTCTCCCTTCTGCGCTGGTGAAAACAGACTTCACCGAGAAATAGCAAAACAATGCTCTCTTTTTCAAAAGAACTGACGAAAACTGAGACGTCTTACTTAGTCAAGTTCTTCAAAGCCATCTCTGACAGCCTTGTCCATGCACCGCAGTACACTGGACAGCTCCCCCAGACTAATGGAAACCGGATTAGTAGCCTTCGTGTCCAAAACTTCCAGACACCAGTCCAAGAAGTTAAAGACCTCAACAGTCTTGAAGAGGCCTTTAAAATGGTGGTCCATCTCAGTCAGAGTCCAAGACACCTTAAAAGAAGACAAGTGGGATCTTCAAGAGGCGTCGACTAGGCTGGCAAAGTCCCCTTGAGAAGTCAAGGGAACCGTTAAGCCAATGTGCTCCCTTGTCTCATACCAAATGCCTGCTTTGTCGGACAAACGTGAAGGAGGCAAAGCAAAGAAGTCTTTCCTTGATTTTTCCTGACAGCCATCCAATCCTGGACTTTCTTGAATGCCTTTTTGGTAGATAAAGACTTCCTCATCTTGAGAAAGCCAGAGTCCTTCTCGCTTAAGACAAAGACAACTGCGAAGGTGGAGAGAGAGAGGAGCGAAGGTTGAAAAGTCTCAGGAAACAGATCCTTAAGTAAAATAGCCAGAGTCTGACAATCAGAGGAAGTAGAAGACGAAAGATGTTTCTCTTCATCCGAAGGGCTGACGAAAGAGGATGTTCTTCCCCAGTTGGCGGGTCTTGAGTGAGTGGTGAAAGAAGTTCCGACTCGCCCGATACGTAGCGGGACCTACCCGAGATTAGAAGAAGTCATGGCTAAATTATGAAGGACATCAGAAGTTGAAGCGGGTAGTTGTGCGTCATGATGTACAACAGAGGCGTCAACACAAGAAGACTTTGAAGCGACACGAGGGCGCGCGCGAGGGCGTCATGGCGTGGCGCGCGAGAGGCTCCGTGGCAAGACACGAGAAGAGTTTCACAGCGTGGCGCGGCGTCATGGCTGAAGCGCGCGCGCCGGCGTCAAGGTGAAGCGGCGTGGAAGCGCGTGAAGCGAGCAAGAGCAAGACACGCGCTCCTGGCGTGTGTCAGAGAAAAGTCCAACTCCTCAAATCGGGAAGACGATTAGGAAGCCACTTAACACTCTCTAGACGACAGGCGAGAAAGACGAAGCAGGAGACGAAGGTGAAGGTCTGTACCTCTTAACAGGCAGTTTCAATCTTTGTGAGCGAGGCCTGTCATTTAAGGTTCATGAGAGCATCCAGCTGTTGTTGCAAACCTAACAAAATCTGGACGCGTTGGAGAAGCAACTCTCTCGGGAGAAGGGCTGAACCTGCGAGAAGGAGAGGGGCGAGGAGACGTATACTTCCTTCTCTCTAGCCCTTGCCTTAGCGCGACTGGGGGGTCGAGTAGCGTCATCATTCGAAAAACACTTTATTCTCTTCTGCGGAGGAATATCCACGCAACTTTCTGGGGAAGAGCACAAAACGTCTAGAGGAAGAGGACGTGAAGCGTCATCTCCTCTAAGCTTCTCTTAAGAGGGCGAGAGTCCAACCAAGAGCTCCAACCCCGAGGCGGGGAGGACGTGTCGGAGGACAAGAAGCAATCCTTCAGGATGCGTGCCTGTGCACGATCCCTGGCAGCCTGGGTAGCGTCATCAGGACCTGCCGAAGGGACGCCAGATCGGTGGGAAGCCCCGTAACCCTCATGCGGCTTTTCGACATGCCCCCTCCCTGGTCCTGGGAGTTCGACAGAGGTCCAGACCTAGAGGCATTATAGGGCCGATCTGGCGCCCCCTCCACAACACTAGGGGCACTAGCATTAACACTTTGCACTTGAATTGCATTCACTTTAGTTTCCAGAGCACGAGCACGCATTGACTCCAACACGAGAGCCAGGGAATTACCTTCTGCAGCAACATACTACAGGGTTAGTACTAATATTTACTACAGGGTTACTAGTAGGAGAAAACCCTGACTGTCCAACTAAGGATGCACTCTTGGAGGAAGTTCTCCTCAACCTATCACGCTCCAATTTATGCATATAGGCTTCATATTTCTTCCACTCACCCTCAGATAATCCCTCACATTCATTATACCGATTATCATAGAGCATTGAACACCCTTACATATCATACATAAAGTGTGAGGAACTATCAAGTCTTCGATAGCCTCACCTTACATTCACCCAAGCTACAGACTCGATAGCTAGAGGTAAGACATCTTAATTATAAGAAAAGTCAAAAGCAAAATCAAAAACGGTCCACAAAGAGCGTATGCCAAGTCACAGATCCAGTCGAATACCAAAAACAACCAAAATACTTAAGTGACAACAAATTTCGAAATCCAAATGGCGGAGGAACTGACAACAGGTGTTGACAGTCCGGCGACAGAGAGAAAATCTGAATAGAAAATGGGAATGGTTCCTGATGCCGCCTCCCAGCGGCGCGGAATGTGTACTAACCACCTGATCGGCCACTCGTGTGCCGCGAATTTTGAAATTCTGTCGGACTTCGGAGATTACAGCTATATATATATCTGACAGGTAAGTCTCATGAACAAAATTGAAAGTAAATATTTCCAACCTGGTGCGGGACCTCTTTTCCAAAGGAAAATCGTCAAAATATACTAATTTTACCAAGCTGTAAGTGTTTTTTCTAAAATATATATATTTTTTTTTTGTAAAATTATAATTAGAGCTCACCTAATATCATAACATACAAGAACTAAAAGCAGTAACAAATTCTGAGTATATTTTTTGTAAAGTATTTATGAGACATCATTGGATGGGAACCTTGACAACATTCCCCTATGACATCTCAAGGCAAATTGATCCCTCTCTGCTGTACCGACTAGCTATTAGAGTTGGGGTAGAGTTGCAATGATTCATTTATGACCCATGGAAGTGATCTGATTACTTTTCCTGCAAAATTCATTCAAATTGTATGGCATGAAATCTTGAATATATATATGTATGTTTCCTGGACTCCACCACAAAACTATATGTAAACATACATGTATGTTACCCATCCAAAAGGGGTTAAATATATCTTGCTCTTTTTTTTTTAGTTTCATTTCATTATTTGCATTAATTCACATTACTGTACTGTATTTTACATTTACGTCCTTCATGTGTTTTTCTTAGCCCATATATGTCATAGAAATGTTGTGTTCTGATGTCCTAGATTATGACTTTACTACTGCATTAGCAAGGTGGGTGACACAGGTACTTATTTAGGTATGTTCCGACTTACATTGAAAATCAGGTTATGACGTGTCGTTAGGAACATACAGTATCTCAGTCGTAACCCAAGGATTGCCTGTATCTCAATTGTTCAGAGTCATGGTCCTCCCCTTTCTTCAATTTGGACTTCCACTAATGAGAAAAGACCAAGGAGATGGTGTTCAATGAATGGAAAAGCCATCTCTCCTGATTCCAAGATATCTCTTCAATGAGGAATGAACACATCCTTCTCAGCAGAATAAATTTTGTCCCTTGTTACAAAGGTATGACTATTCAGACTTCTCTAATTACCATCTGTGCACCAGTTCATGGAAAACATGTCATGAGTTATTCAAACCTTGACTTTACAGCATCTGTGCAGTTTACCTAAATGCAATCCATGCGTACAAATCAGCACAGGACATGTGCAGTGCTTTATATCGTGATGCTTGTGTATGTACAGATAAGTAATGAAGCTCTACTGGGGTTGTGGTGATGGCAGACATTTACATTCAAGTCACAATTGCCAAATTCCATTGGTATATAATGGAGTAAACAGTGATGGTTCAAACTCAGAAGGTTTGAAGGTGGTTGGCTGAGGCAACTGCACTTCCATTAACCATAATCTTAGAATTTCAATGATTTGCATCATACCAAAGACATAAAATACTGATACATGACATAGCAACATCAAACAGACATTACCTTCACCAATTGGATCAGGAGGCCCTATGCTTCTTCCAGGCATTTTTGTACCACTCCAACCTCTTTCTAAGGGATCAATACGCAAAGGGCGAAAAACACCCATGCTGTCACGTAACTTCAAAAGTTTTGCTTCTCTCTCTTCATCTTTTGGTAGTTTCTGTTGCTGAACAAGTTCCTTTCCACGCAAAATTGGAGCACTGAGACCAGGCCACTGAATATTTTCACTACCTGGAAAATAAATAAATTTGTAATTAAAATTTGATGTATATATAATCTGTTTAATACCACACATGGAAGCTGCACAAGTTGCACTATAGTATTAGAGCATGCTGCACAAGCTGCACTACAGTATTACAGCATTCTAATAGTAACAAAAATATAGTAAAAATTAGCAAAATGACTTTTAGCTCCTGAAAAAAAGGAAAATCACAAATTTTCTAAACATTACCGATTTAGAATTTGTATACATTATTCTAAATATGTAATGTGTGTCTTCCACACTACCAGTTTCCTGTGGTGAGTGATAGTTGAGCTAAAATATCCCGCTACAAGAAAACAAACCATCAGGAAAGCATCCTCCTTACTGTAGTGTCTATAGTTCTCTGTATCACTAGCAATCTAAAGTGTCAGAAGTATGACAGTCATCACATAGCATTTACTCCAGCTCCCTGACAGTGACCTTCATCAGATCAGACTCCCAATTTAACATTAACTGTGTGAATTCTGAAAAACTTTCCAACTAAATTACACTGGTCTTACATGCATTTAGTATCTAGGATGGACCTCACATATCACTAGAAGAGAGTACAACATTTCCAACCATTTTTGCACAATAAAAACTTACTGTCCATACAATGTCACCTGAAACATGAGAGAGAGAGAGAGAGAGAGAGAGAGAGAGAGAGAGAGAGAGAGAGAGAGAGAGTGTGTGTGTGTGTGTGTGTGTGTGTGTGTGTCCTAAACAAGTGGTACATACTCGTACAAAATTCTCCAATTAAATAGGTTATCCTAAATGGAGCATATATAACTTTGCATTTCATATTTATTCATACACTTGGACCTACAAACCTCTCACTTTACCCACCTTCAGTATTCTGGCAGACTGGAGAATAAAAATATTGATTTTGAAAGGAAAGGCTGGGCTACAAACATGGGAGACCTAGTCCCATTGGGTGAATGGCCAAGAAAATGACCTCTATATGCATACCCACATCTTAGACAAGTGAACAGCATTACTGGCCTTCCAAACACTCCACGATCGAGTGATGGAACATTCTGCAGTGGATGAACAACTACATGAATATAGTGGCATATGCCAACAAGTAGGGAGACAGTTCCTTCCTCCTCTGTCAGTTGGCAAGGCAGATAAACGATTAGTCTGTCTGGGACACCTTAAAACTGTCAGCTAAGTATATTCTGAGTACGAAAAATGTCAAGGTAGATCACCTTATTGGCCAAGGCGAAGTGGTAGGGAAAGAGTGGTCTCTGCATCCTTACACTGCATGGCAGAGGCTGTTCAGGCTTTGGGAAATATCAGCAGCTAAACAGTTCTGCTCCCCCATTCCAGACTTGTGGGCTACTATGGTGGAGGACACCTCCCAGCACCCATGAGATTTTCTGGATATCTAGGCTATTCAGTTTGATGTTTCTTCAAAACAAACAAGTGAAAAATGACCTGAAGTTCCTTCAGCACAATCAAGTTTTCTGTACAGCCACTACAGTGCATAATCAAGGCGACCGAAAATAGATTATCTTTCAGTGGTCTTGGTAGACAGGTAATGCTGTATGAGCCACGGCCCATGAAACTTTAACCACAGCCGGTAGTGGCCTGTCCTATACTGTTGCCAGAAGCACAATTGTGGCTAACTTTAACCTATAATAAAATCAAAACTACTGAGGGCAAAGGGCTGCAATTTCGTATGTTCGATGATTGGAGGGTGGATGATCAACATTCCAATTTGCAGCCCTCTAGCCTCAGTAGTTTTTAAGATCTGAGGGCAGACAGAAAAATTATGGACGGACAGACATCCCCGCACAGTAGGTTTCTTTTGCTGAAAACTAAAAACAAAGAAAACTCATTAAATACTGTAATGAACTGAAGCATAAATTAAATGAAGAACCTGCTGAAGAAGATGATGACAGATCACATTCAGAGTTTGCCAGTTTGGTAAAATCTACCAGAAGGAAGTCTATTAAGTCAGTTATGTATTGTTGGTCTCTGAAACGGAATTTCAAAGAAATATTTCTCTTTAGAAATTTGGTCCTTTCTAGATGGTCTTCGGGTGCAGTAACTCATAATATTAAGGAAACGCATCACAGTTACCATCAGAATTTGAGCATGTGGGATAAAGAACACTTGGTTTTCTCAATTTTACAGTTATGGCTCATAATGGGCACATTGGAGAAATGGCAAATTTACTCTACTGTTACCCTTGAAAGTTAGGAACAATTGTGTAATTTGCTCTATAAGAATGTTTCTCCATGTCAAGCATAACCTTAATTTCTGACAAGTTAAGTCTTCCAACCAAAAGGAGAAGACCATAAAATAATTTCCATCACCAATTAAAAAATAATATAATACAAAGTGAACTAAACCCTCAGATACAAGTAAGTGCCAGATTAGCCAATACAGTGAACCCCCCATACTCGCGGGAGATGTGTACCACGCTCCCCCACAAATAGCTAAAATCCGTGAATACTTAAAACCACTCTAAAAACACTTAGAACTGTCTACTTTGACAGTTCATACACAAAAAACTCTCTAAAAATATTTATACGTATTTCAATAGTTTTATCACAAAAAGTGCATTTAATCATGAAAATGATATGAAAATAAAGTAATTAGTGAATATTTCTCAGTGAAAAATACTGCAAATGGGCAAATTTTCTGCGAATAATGTGTATATATGTTCCACAGAGAAATCCACGAACAGGTGAGTCTGCAAATCATGGGACCGCGTATACGGGGGGGGTTTACTTTATCTGGTTTTTCTGAAACAAATTAGGTGCAGATCTGTGGGTTGTGCAGGTGCTGAAGGAGGGTTATGGGATTCCATTCATGAGAAGTTCACCTTTTTCTATAGTTCTGGTAGCATTTCTGGCTTACCTACATAACCGAAGAGAAATTCAGAGCTTTGCAAGAGGAAGTTCTCAGTCACTACTACAAAAAAAAATGGCCACAGAATCTGCACTGAAAGTAAGTCTTGGGTTTTACAATAGCCTCTTCTAGTGTTAAAGGCAACAAGCAGATGGAGGCCAGTACTGGATGTCTAGGAGCTAAACAAGTTCGTGAAGCTGAAGTGATTCTCCATGGATGCATCTGAAATTGTCCATTCAACAGAACAGTTGGATGGTATGAATAGATCTTGAAGATGCCTACTTCCAGGTTTGAGCTCTGTTTCTGACTGAGCACCACTCCTCACATATTCACAAGTCTTCTTAACACAGTTCAAAATGGCTGCACCTACAGAAAGTGAGAAATCTCTGTCAATTTCTAGCAAAGTCCAGAAGTTGACAGGAAGGTTAAGTATACTGGTCAATCTTTCAAAGTCCCAACTGATTCCAAGTCAGTAGGAAGATCATATTACATACAAGGATGTGGCAGGGAGATGAGGTGTCCAGAAGCTGGAAAATGAGATGGAGAGGGTTTGTACTGTATATCTACTGATAGTGGACGTGGAAAAGTTGAACGGAAAAGTAGTAAATAAGGAAGTGGCAGGACACAGACTTATAGGAAAGCTCAGGAATCAATGAAAAAGGTGACAGACCAGTTAAAAATATAAAAGAGGAGGGAAGAGAGTGGTGAGAAATAATTTCACCCCTTTAATTGAAAAGCTGAAGCAAAAATTATTATGACGACAATGATGATGATGCATGTAACTTGTAACAAAGGTACATAATTATAATGGAGAAATAGCAAGATAGATCACTCCTGTATAAGTATGGTAATGAGAAGTAAGAAGAGAGAAAAACACATCAATTCTTTTTGTCTGTCAAGACAAACAACTTTTAGGAATTTAAAAAAAAATTGCATGTTGTGTTTACACCAAATATACAATACAATATAAACTTATAACATGAACCTTACTTACCTAGGCCAATAACTTGGCCCCTATTTAGATTCTTTGCCATTTTTTTACCAACACCTTTCCCTCGACCCCTCTTCTTTCCAGCATTGCTGACACTTGTAACTCCTTTCCATAACTGCTCAGCAGGCACTGCAAAAGTAATGCACATTACATTAAAACCATCATAAATAATCTGATACAGTAAATACACATCCAGTACATGCAACTAATCACACAATTATTATTCAAAAGATGAACCCTATTCATATGGAACAAGCCCACAGGGGCTACTGACATGATATTCAAGCTTCCAAAGAATATGGTGTTCATTAGGAAGTAAGAGAAGGTAAAGAGAAATAGAGAAAGAAGAGATCCCACTTATTAAAAAAAATTTATTAATAAATTAATGAATAGATAAAAATGTATTAAAATGCATGGAGAATAGCATTAGGGTGGTAATGCATTGCATCCTCGCTTGAACTTTTCAAGTTCCAATTGCATGACACCAGCTTGCTATACTTTCTACACTGCCAGGCAGTGATGATACGGCTGCCTTGGCTCATCAGTTCATGCAGGCTTCCTAATAGGAAATCACGCTTGCTGTACTTCCTATACTGCCAGGCAGTGGTGATATGACTGCTGTGGCTCAATCAGTTCATGCAGGCTTCCCTGATAGGAAAATCCTGCTTGCTGTACTTTCTATACTGCCAGGCAGGGAAGATACAACTGTCTTGGCTCATTAGTTCATGCAGGCTTCCCTAATAGGAAATTCAGCCTGCTGTACTTTCTATACTGCCAGGCAGTGATGGTACGACTGCCTTGGCTCATCAGTTCATGCAGGCTTCCCTGATGGGAAAATTCTGCTTGCAATACTTCCAGAATTCTGGAAGGAAATCAAGAACAGTACCAAGGATGACACCATGAGAGTGTACCTCCTTTGAGGACTCACTACTGAGTATCAGCATAGAGATGTTATCCATAATTCCCAAGAGGAATTCAGGTCTTTCCTGGATATGGAATCAGGTCTGGTATGTGAAAATTTCTCATCCTTTAAACTAGAGGATTGAGAGGCTGCACAGTCTGGGAACAGGGTAATAAAAAAAAACTGTAATCAGTTGCCTAGATCCACACTGCAATCAGAATGGATAATATGGGACAGCCTACTCACTCCCAGAGCTCTGACTGGTAACAATAAGACCAGGTCGGACAATAAAACCTTATACCAGAATGCAGAACGGGCACCAATATCTGCCTGAGAATGACGCTGATAACCCTTGGCAAGACACCTCAATTCAATATGCATCCTTTCACCACATGGAAAACACCTCATTAATGAAAGGAAAACTCACTGAAGTTGAGCATATACAATTTCGGGACAGAGCAGCCTTTCCCAATACTAAGTGGTGCTTGATCCCTCCTTTAACAGTAATTCAAAAAACTGTCGAAGGAGATGGTTATCCTGCTAAATAATACAGCAATGCAAGGCAAATAGAAGCAACCATATTAACCCTTAAACGCCTACTGGACGTATCATACGTCGACTAAAATTGTCTGTTGGGTGCCAAGTGGACGTACCCGCACGTTGACTACAAAAATTTCAACCTTCGGTCAACTTTGACTTCGACCAAAATGGTCGAAAAACACAATTGTAAGCTAAAACTCTTACATTCTAGTAATATTCAATCATTTACCTTCATTTTGCAACAAATTGGAAGTCTCTAGCACAATATTTCGATTTATGGTGAATTTTTGAAAAAACTTTTTCCTTACGTCCAAGACGGTAACTCGGCGAAAATTTCAGAAATTCTTTCGTCATTTTGTCGTAATTTTTGCACTGTTTTATATTAGCTGTTACGTAAAGTTTTTATATGAAAATGTGCGCAATTTCATGTAAAATACAACAAAATACAACCCATGGTTGTAGCTTTTATCAGTTTGGAAATACTTTCATATAAATCTCGATAACTGCCAAAATTTCAACCGGTCAACTTTGACTTGACCGAAATGGTAAAAAAACCCAATTGTAAGCTAAAACTCTTATATTCTAGTAATATTCAATCATTTACCTTCATTTTGCAACAAATTGGAAGTCTCTAGCACAATATTTCGATTTATGATGAATTTTGAAAAAAACTTTGTCCTTACGTCCGCCAGAAATTCTTTAAATCACGTTGTTGTAATGTTTGCACCGTTTTATATTAGTCGTTACATAAAGTTTTATATATGGAAATGTGCGCAATTTCATGTAGAATACAACAGAAAATAACTCATGGTTGTAGCTTTTAT